>NC_085864.1:53757851-53780351 GCF_034702125.1 Engraulis encrasicolus
ACCGAAATATGAGATACGAGGAGGGGCGTTAAGCTTTCGGCTGATGAAGCGGGAACTTATCTTCAAGATGAGAATTCAAGCTAATCAGAGAATACTGTCCTTTGTCTAAAGGCTTTACAGTATGTGTGGGGGGGAGGGAAAAGGGAGCGCTTGGCGCGCTTTTCCGACAATAGCTTACGTCCTCGACTCGATAACTCTATGGGTGAAAACACGGGTACGTGTATCTCTGTGAGTGGATAATTTACATGTGGGTGCAAGTATGCCAATCCTGCAACTACAGTAAACTAAGAATAGCGTGTGGCTATTTGTGGTGATGAGAGGGGAGAAAGAGAGAAAGAAAAGAAAGAACAGATAGAACAAAATAACCCAAAATAAAATATATCACACTCTACAAGTGTGGATATTTAAACACAACTCCTCAAAGCTATGTAACAGTTCTAACTGCATATGCCCAATTTCAGTGCTTACTGCGTCCTATTACTTACGTCCTATTTTTTCCACTTTGTCCGCGTTAACCATGCTGAGTCCGAGCTTTCCCACGATGGACGATTTTTATTTACACCGCCATTTTGGAAGTTTTAGAAGATAAAATATAAAATACACCTAACCGGCTAGCGTTGTAACGAGTGCCTTCCAGCATGTTTCAGTGTAAAATTCCACCGTGTTTCAAAACACGCATTTCGTAGCGTCATTAATTTATCAACTTCCATCTGTTAAGCTATCTCTAATGAGTAACAAACATCACTTGCAGACTGGCTGTTTCAATTCATAGACGTTTATTTGGTTAGAAATACTGTGTAAAACAGTTCTGTAACATTTAACAGACCAGGTCACCGGCATGCTGCCACTTCCTCGTTCAGCAACAAGTGAATGTTCCAATCTGAGTAAAATAGAGGGGGTGTCCGCCGTTTGGCGGACCAAACCATTTTGAGCAGGGGTGTTTTTACTGGTGGGATTCTTTGTAATGTATTTTATAATATGAAAATAAGAAAATGGTTTTACTTGTATATGTGTTTTGCTTGCATTTCTTTGGTTTGTTATTTTGGGCTTTTGTTTGTTATTTAGTTGCGCACATGCCTCCCCCCAGTCCAGCCTTACTATTGGTACAAATAAGTAATTTGTAAGAACCCTTGCAGCTGCATTTTGTACAAGTTGAAGCTGTTTAATGGTCTTATTGGGGAGGCCAGTAAAAAGACTGTTACAGTAATCAACTTTACTAGAAATGAAGGCATGTATTAGCTTCTCCAGATCATGTTTAGACATCAGGCCCCTAAATTTAGAGACGTTTTTTATGTGATAAAATGCAGACTTAGTAATAGCTTTCATGTGACTGTTGAAGTTTAGGTCACTGTCAATGAGGACCCCAAGATTTTCCCTTGCTTTCAGCCCCTTCGTTTCAAGGATAGTAGCAATCTTTTGTCTCTCCTCTCTTTTCCCAAATATAATTACTTCAGTTTTATCTGTGTTCAGCTGGAGGAAATTGTGAGACATCCATTTGTTAATTTGGTCCATGCAATGATGGAGTGATTCAAGGGGAGTGTAGTCATTGGGGGGCATAGATAAGTAGAGTTGGGTATCATCCGCATAGCTATGGTATTTTATGGAGTTATTCTCGATAATGTGTCCCAGTGGCAACATATACAGATTGAACAGTAGTGGTCCCAGAATGGAACCCTGGGGGACCCCACAATTCAGAGACATCGGTGATGAGGTATGTCTTCCAATGGCGACAAAAAAACGTCTTTGTTGTAAGTACGATTTTAACCAGTTGATCACTATGCCTGTAAAGCCAACCCAGTGTTCCAGTCTATGTAGTAGTATAGAATGATTAACTGTATCGAAAGCTGCACTTAAATCGAGTAGCACCAAGACGGATGATTTGCCAGCATCAGAATTCAATCTTATGTCATTCATAACTTTAATAAGAGCTGTTTCAGTGCTGTGGTAGGCACGGAAACCTGATTGAAACTTATCAAAATAGCTATTAGACATTAAAAAGGCAGTTAATTGGGTAAAAACAAATGTCTCTATTATTTTACCCATGAATGGTAGATTGGATATGGGCCTATAGTTGTTTAGTACCAGTGCATCCAGGTTGTTCTTTTTCAGTAAGGGTTTCACAACTGCTTCTTTCAGACAGCCTGGGAATATGCCTGTTTGTAGTGAGGTGTTGATGATCTGAAGTACATCTGGTGATATTAGATGTAAGATGGATTTGAAGAAGGCTGTTGGTAGAATATCTAAGTCAGATGTAGAGGAGCTAAGACTTTGTACCGTTCTATTAAGAATGTCCACATCAACTAAATGAAAATTTCTCATGAGGTTAGGATTTAACTTCACCGTAGCAAGTTGGTCCGAATCTTGGGTCGGTTGGGTCGTGTGAGTATGTTTGTACGTATTTTTTCAATATTTCCTTTGAAAATGGACGCAAACTCATTGCATTTGCTGACTGAGAGGAACTCAGAGGGCATTTGATTTGGGGGCCTTGCTAGCTTTTCCACAGTGCCAAACAGGACGCGTGCATTATTAATATTTCTGTTAATTATGTCAGAGAAAACATAACACACACTCACACACACACACACACACACACACACACACACACACACACACACACACACACAGGCACACACACTCACACACACAGGCACTAAGGCTGTAACGATATTGCATCGAACCGAGGTATCGCGGTACGCAGACCCACGAACCCCTATCGCGAAACTGCCTCGCAGAATCGCGATGCGCCCTTTAAAAGTTGTTACCAAAGTTCTTCCCTAACAAAATCTCTGTTGTTACCCCTCAGTCTAGAAAACAGCAGCATAAAGGCAAATGTTTGCATATGCGCTTAAAAAAGACAAGTAGAAAAGGGGCGCACATGTGCGAGTAACACTTCCATTCATCCCTCTCTTATACAATGTTCCGTCCAACCAGCACGTGCATTTGTTATTATCAATTGCCTGAGCAACCTCCGCGAGACGAAACACTTGGAAACGTCGGAAGGTAAAGCACAGAAATGAACAACAGACCCAAGAAGGCTTTATCAAACGTGTGAAGGTGTTAAGATTCATGCATGCGCCGATGCTGTTGAGTGGAGATAGACGTTGAGCAGAGAGAGAGAAAGAGAGCGAGAGAGCGAGATGCTCCGCCTGCCCAAATTCATAAACCACGCGACGCTCTATCAGGGAAGTGTCTGAAGTCGGGCGAACGTTGAGGTCGATGTGGATATTAATAGGCAGCGTTATTCTTCCCAGCATTGACCGCCTGCCTAGCGAAAACATGCTCCATTTCAGCCTGCATCCATTCCCGCTCTTGACAAAATGTCAAATCACAAAACCAAACAAAGGACAACGTGCCTGTTGCATAGTGAGAACATAGGCTAACTGAGTTTCGAGTTTTGTTTGCATATGCGTGCGTGCGCGCGCTGCTGCACGATCAAAAAAGTTTAAAAAATATTAAACATCAAAATTAAGTGTTGCATTTTTGTAAGTAACTTTACACAACATGTTTCCTGACGAAATATGACCAGTGTTGTTTCAGTTAATGTTTGGATATTAATTGGATAATGTTTGATAATGTGAGACAGTTGTTAGACTAATACTATTAGTCTAACAACTGTCTCACATTATCAAACATTAAATCCTATTAGTAATAGGCTACTGGAAACCTGACCCTTCTCTCTCCGTCTCTGTCTCCCTCACACACGTTCAGCATCATATGATCTAAGCCTATTAATAAGAAGCCTACTTTTCCTTGGTGAACTAATATCCCTTATTGTGCTTTGATGTCAACACCTGGGGAACAGGTTGCAGTGGTATATCTGCAGCATCATTTAGGTACACCTACAAAATTAATGTAGGCAGGTAGGCCTAAATGCAAAAAGAAATCATATATATAGCCTATATAGGCCTATAATTTATTTTCTTCTTTTTTTTCCTTTAAAAATAAAATAAAATCGTGGGGCATATCGAACCGTGGGTCATATATCGTGATACAAACCGAATCGTGGGTTGGGTGTATCGTTACAGCCTTAACACACACACACACACCCTAAAAAAACACAGCAAACACACACCCTTGATCTTTGGGGGGCCGGGGGTGGTAGGGAGTTCCAACTCTTCTGACTGTGAATATGAGTGTGTACTCCAGGAGGAGTCTACAGCAGTGTGTGTGTGTGTGTGTGTGTGTGTGTGTGTGTGTGTGTGTGTCAGACATCATCACACACCTCAACAACAACAACAACAACAACAACAACAATAACTAGAAAAGCACCCAGAGTGTGCAGACCTCCGCCAAGGATGTTGATACTACTGTGCACATATATGAGTGTGTGATTTGTTTAACTTTTGTTTTGAAAAAGTTGAGGAAGTTTGCCATTCAATATAATATAAAGAGAAAGGAGGATTAGAAAGTCTAACCGTTCGTGTAACCGAATCCCAAACGTTTCCACTGCGCATCCCCTTCTACATCCCCCTCCCCTAACGACATCAAAACAACCTAGAAACAGACCCTGAACATCATACAAAATACACATGTTTTTTGATGTTGATGAACGTCGACCAAAATGCAATAGCCTGTGCTTTTTGTAATGAAGGTTGTTTGTAATTAAGGTGCTTGTTAACTTCTCTAAATAGGCTATAGAGTGATCGCTTTAAGCCTCATGACAAATTAAAAGCAAATATCGTTGTCAATTTAAACATCCCTCTCAGACTCATGGCGAATGTTTTAGGCTATTAGGTTATAGCAATCGTAGGCCCTATTAACCTAATCTAGCCTTATGCGCAAAAGGTAAAAATCAACCTACTTGAAAGCTTGTAATCACGCGCTAGAACTGCAGCCTAATTAGTGAAGGGAATGTAATGATTTTGACCAACAGCACTAAACAACCAAAGAAGGGTTAGGCCTATTTTTTTTTGCCTACGATGGTATGCATTATTGTCATGGGTCACTGGTTGGTCTTGGCGCTGTCGGCTGAAGTGCATTTTCCTCTCCGTATTCCTCATGGGAAATCACTATTCACCGTTGTTAATCAGTTCACGTAGGCCTACATTGCTGTTGTGCTTTGAGGTCCATCTCGCAACTGTGGTTAACTTTAAATTCAGTGAAGGGAGTGTAATGCATTTGACCAGCATTGTGAACTTACACAGCCACAAATTCCATATTTTTGGCGATGGTAGGCTACCTAATTGTGATCTGCGGTGGTCACTGTCCATCTAGCAACAGTGCACTTCCACTTCACACACATTTTAGGCAGTGGTAATTAACAGGATTGCTTGTTAACTTCAACGAGGGTGTAGCCTACAGGTTGCCAGCTGATGAGCAACTTTTTAGGCTGATGTTGGAGCTGGCGTCAAATGAGACATTCGCAGCCCGTTCCGTAGGCAAGGCTACTGCTTACAATGGCGCAGGCAAATCCGTGTGGAATATTCGCCGGTGCTCGGCCATTATGCATCCTGTCGGGCATTGTGATCCCTGTCCATCTCGCAAACAACTTGGGGTTCACTTTAAATGTAGCTAAGGGGATGGAATGAATTTTACCAGAATTGTGAACGTACATTCTTATTTTGGCAAGGGAGCCTAATAAATTCGACAGCATTGTGAACCCAAGTCACAGTCCACAACAGCATTGTGAACTTACACGATCACATATTCCATATTTTCGACGGAATTGCCAACCTAAACTATCTGCGGGAGTGGTCACTGTCCATCTCGCAACAGCAATGATAAAAATAAAGGCCAACACAATCACAAATTCCATATTTTTGGCAGCGGTGGTAATTCATTTGACAGGATGCTGCCTGCGGCTGAGCAACATTATGAAATGCACTTGGCGTTGGAGCTGGAGGCGGAGGCAAAGGTTCCTCCCTGTTGCCGAGAGAAGTGCAGGCACGCCAGTGCTCTGCTTGGGAGCTCGCGCGCACCTTGTGGCAGGCAGTGAAATAGCAGGGAACGAACGAACGAACAAACAGGAAAAAAATTGCAGGGAACGAACGAACACAGACAACACAGAGACTCAGGTGATCACATAACCTCCTGGCGGAGGTAATAACTAACACACACACACATGTGAATATGAGCGTGTACTCCAGGAGGAGTCTACAACAGAGTGTGTGTGTGGGGCTTGGTGAAACACACACACACACACACACACACACACACACACACACACACACACACACACACACACACACACACACACACACACACACACACACACACACAATGAGGTGATGCTTACCGTAGTGTCTCCAGTTTGCAGTGTGGATGGCAAAGAGCAGAACATAAGAGTTCCACTGCTGAGTCCTGCAGGTCTTTGTTCCTGTTCTTCAGTACCAGCCGTGTGAGGCGGGAGGTGTGTGAGGTCAGGGCAGAGACCAGATGAGGAATGCTCTTCTCTGACATGTGACAGGACCACAGCCTGGGAGAGACAGGTTACAATTAAACAACCTACACATCAACACTCGACACACACCTCAACAACAAACACACACACACACACACACACACACACACACACACACACACACACACACACACACACACACCCTAAAAAAACACAGCAAACACACACCCTTGATCTTTGGGGGGGGTGGGGGGGTGGGGGGGGGGGGGTGGGGGGTGGTATGGAGTTCTAACTCTTCTGACTGTGAATATGAGTGTAGTGTGTACTCCAGGAGGAGTCTACAGCAGCTCTCTCTCTCTCCCCCTATTGAATCCAGCATCCAGCATCCAGCTCTCCCTCTCTACCTCTCTCTCTCTCTCTCTCTCTCTCTCTCTCTCTCCCTATTGAATCCAGCATCCAGCTCTAGGTTCTACTACAATGTATGGGCGCGAGGAATATTCTTCCTCACACGCTGGGACCATTAATGTAGGTTCAACTGCAATTGAAGTTACGTTATTGGGAGTGTGGGATACACTCCTCACACCAGGGCTACTATTCATGTAGGTATAACTCACATTTTTGGTGTGAGGAATAAACTTCCTCACCAAGGGGCGACCAAAATGTAGGTTCTATTGCAGTTATGCAATCGAAATTACAATATTGGGTGTGCAAAGAATAACTTCCTCGCACGGCTTGCACCATTAATGTAAGGGAAGTACAGTAATGTAATTACATTATTAAGTATACAATTCTTACATCGTTCCAAATATGTAATGTGTTATTACTATATTTGAGGAATAAGAGTATAAGAAATGATGCACGAAGAGTGTGTTAAACTCTTCGCGATGGGTATCAATAATGTGTAGGTAGGTATTTATGGAATCGTCAATTGTGTATTTAAAGGAGAAAACCGTTTTTTTTTACATTGGGCCCTTGATTTCACATTATTACATCATGTTCTAGTGACCCATGGTAGTTTTGTGACATTTGGAGCCCTCCCGAAGATATTCGGTTTTGTCATATCCAAGTCACGTCTTCCTTTGGGCAACGAGTTGAAGGCACCAACTAAACTGTTCATATTTTTTTCTTTATGGTACGCCACCACAGATAACATGTATGGACATCACTGCCGTCATAACATGCAGGTTTCGTCCCGCTTCTAATTTTTAAAATAAAGTCGCTGTGACATCATCAACGTGCGACGCCGACGCTGCCAGCTTGTTGACAGCGAGACAGAGCTCGTTCGCCAGCGACTGCATAAGGACAAACGGGAGAATCATATGAAATTTTCTATTTAGTTGCAATGGGGTTGAGTTTGCACATATCCAGGATACAAAAATAAAATTTCAACTCGGATAAAGTACAGTTTTCACCGGCTTCCTCTCGGCAATTGGGATATTTTGAAGCGGTGGCTTCACAGCAGTCATGGAACATCCCACGCTTACAACCATCTTACAATGCTTGGACCATCGGGTGTGTGATACCCCTTTCTCCGCAAAGGACTTTAATTCCAGGAAAAGATGACCAGGGGTTTCAACAACAGCATACAAGAATGATGTGCCGCTGACCGCTGAGGAGCATACAGACTAAACTGAGGTAAGATGTTGCTAACTACCTAGCTTACTGAACTTCTACTAGAGGTGCCAATGTTGTTGGAAGCTCATCTGCATGTACATCAGTGCAATGGCTGGAACTAAACCTATGTAACTCGACTGTAAAAAGTCTAATTTAAAAACAACAACAACAACACTATCTAGGGACACTGAAAGCGTCAGTGTTCATCTGGTTGAACTATTCTGTAATCGTTCAGTAACGTGGTAAACGGATCAGCTAGATTTGCCTACTGGGTACACAAAGATGACAGACTGTTGGCTAAACCTAACATAACATGGGAGTATCCGTGTATAAACCGTATTGTCCATTAGTCTCTACATGTATTATGCAACGCGATCCGACTTTACATGTTATCGAATGTGCAGATAACATGTATGGGGAAACGGCGACCTCAGTAAAAAATACTATCGGCTGTAATACCCAGAGCCAGCTACACTATTCTCGTGTTGCCGAGCCAAATTGTATCAGAAAGATGTTTCAAACATCCGACAACACTGAAGGAAAACACAACAAATGTGCTTAGCCCACCACTAAACTACACGAAGTGTAATAGGCCTAACATGTCTTTACAGGAAGTCATTCAAAGTTGTAGCTAATGCATTATAAACATATTGCCAATAGGAGGTCATGTTTGTGGCTTGACAGCTGTGTTTTCCCAGTGAAATGCAATGCTGAAAGCAGGTCTAAAGTGGTTTCATTTCTTGAATACTGCATTCAATTTATTCATGTACACCTGTAGCCAAAACATGAAAACACTCTGATCTACTGTATGTGTACTGACATCTCACACATCTTATTTGTGTAAAGAACAACCATGTCAGTCAGTAAGCATCCACTTCTATCGTTTCAGCGTTGCATCCACAGATGGCTGTGCCTACTGTGCATCAGCAGTATCGATGGGAGGAAGATGGTCCTTAGTACACCTGCCAACATCCACCCTTGACTGACGAGGAGCAAGAGAGAAAACAGCGGATAGCACCAGATCCCCCTGCCACTGCTTCTCACATTGCACGATCCAAATGTGTGCTGGAAGTCTATCACCACAGGTTAGCATGGTAGATTACATTGCTATTGCTGGCTTTCAGGCTAAACATTACAAATGCCTTTGATGTTCCCAATGGAACAAACAGTTGACATGTATAGTAAAAAAAAAAACGGTTTTCTCCTTTAATGATTGCATATACCACGTTTCATGACCATCTCATAAAATCATGACTATTATTGAGTAATAATCTGAAGGTTTTGTGTGAATTCTTTTCTGGTTGACTTCGTAGAAATTGTTGAAATAAGACAAACACGGTTCACCACAATGCACATTTATTGTAAAAGCATCATCCGGTCATAACACTGATGCAGCCGATGTGATTTGCAAAATATACAATATATACACGGGTGTATTAAGGATGCGCTGTGCGTGCGTGTACACTAGTGTGAGAGAGAAAGAGAGAGAGACAGAAGGTGAGAGTGGCGCGCGCTCTGTGTGGCGCCACGCACTTCTGTTACCGCTTGTGCGGAGCGGTGGGAGGAGAGCGAGAGAAAGGAGAGATGTATGTTCTCTATGAACTATGGCTCAAATGATTCTGCGCAGCTCGGGCGCACTTGAGTCGATAACTCTATGGATTAAGACCCTGGTACGTGTATCTCTGTCAGTGGGAAAACAACTCCATACACACATCCCTGTATGTCAAACCTACCGATAAGAATAGCATATTACATGCTTCGAGCTTTCACCCTTCCTCTTTGAAAAAAGGACTGCCCTATAGCCAATTCCTAAGGGTCAGGCGAATATGCAGTGATGACAATGACTTCCAGACTGAATCTCAGAAAATGTACACACAATTTTCGGACAGGGGGTATGGCAGGAAAACATTGGACCAGGCACTGGCCAAAGTAAACCAGGTACACATGGGGACCCTAACTAGCAAGAAAAAGAAAGAACACTCTCTGATATGTTGCACTACCTACACCCCCCTCAGCAACCAGATCACACAGATCATCAAAAAACATTGGAATGTTCTCAACACAGATCCTGTATGTTCATCCTTGTTCAAAGAGCTTCCATTGTTCACCCATTCCAGGTCGAGAAACATTCGGGACATTCTAGTCCATGCCGACACCTTTGACCACTCCAAGGCGCCAAAAGACAGACTTGATGCTGCTGTGGGATTTTGTCCTTGCCGTAACTGTACATCTTGTACCACCACAGGCAGCAAGAAGACCAGCAAATTAATGTGACATGTGTCGGGCAAAGAATATAACATCAACAAATTCATCACCTGCAGCTCTTCTTCTGTGATCTACTTACTATCATGCCCCTGCGGCCTACAATACATCGGCAAGACCAACAGGCAACTGAGGGTCCGCATAAATGAACACAGGAGCACCATCTCCAGGAATGACCCAAAGTCACCCATTGCCAGACATTTCTCCACAGCACCACGGCCCAACTGCAATTCATTGGGATTGACCGTGTGACCCCCAGCCGCAGAAACCGTGCTGTGGAATCCAAATTATTACAATGTGAAGCCAAATGGATTTTTTATATGCAAACATTGTCTCCCAAGGGCCTCAATGAGGATTTGGACTTGACCTGTTTCCTATAATTGTTTCTTGCCTTGCTGAATCATGATTTTTTGAAATATAGACACAGCATGATACAAAAGTCTAATCTGTTTTGCTGTGATTGTGATTGAGCAGATGATCTACTGTTTTTTAAACAATTGTTCACTGTCATCTCTCCATACAGCAACGGAATCACCCATCATTGAATACGTGTCCTGATTGGCTATTCGTAACTGATTGCCACCTGACTTCTGATGTCACTTCCTTTTTAAACCTATGTGAATGTTTGTTCTGGTTTTTTTGCACTGAGGATGGGATCACCCGAAACGTTTGCACCTTTGTAAATACTGCACGGCATATTGTGAGATCATTAAAAACCCACTTTATTTGGGCATCTCTTTTCAAGTCTTTTTTGAGTGCGAGCTCCAGACTTTCTGACTTTGCATTACTCCATATTCCAAGCCAACGCACCACCACATAACTAAAGCCACATTGAAAGGCGCAGGCCCTCTTTTTGAATTTTTTTGACATAAAAACTAGACATAAAAAATAGAAAAAATAAAAAAAATAGACATAAAAATAAAAAATAGACATACAAAATAATAAATATGCCAATTTGGCCAAATATGATAAAAATAAAACTTCATAAAAATAAAAATAAAAAATATCAATAAAAAAAAAAAAAAAAAAATACTAAATATGCCTATTTTGCCAAATATGATGTCAGTCATCTTTATTTTCCAACTAAAAAGGAAGGAAAACATTAGAAACAAGTTGTTTTCTATTAAATGTTGCCCTGGAAATAATAATAATAAAAAATAACTTAAGAAATTCCAACCTTAAAACAGTATTAATGGCACATTTTCTGTACACAATGGCAGCCATCTTTGATTTGCCACTAAATATTAAGGAAAAAATTGGAAACAGGTGGATTTGTATTCAGGGGGTCCTAGAAGTAAAAAAAAAATGCTGAATGGAAACATCTATATGAAATGTTCCTAAACTTACAACTGAACCCGCACTACTTCCTCGTGCGCGCAAGGCTTTGTTTTGAAGAGCGCTCAGGTCCTGTGTATGTGGCCGAGCGGTACCACGCGCGGTTCCGGCGCGCGAGGCTGCAATATGTCCAAAGAGTCTTACTTCATTGAACAGGGAAAGGAAAGGGGTATTTCGTTGTGTAATCCGATGATCTTTGCCGTGCCGTCCTGCGAGGGCAAAGTAAGAGGGGGTGCGCGTGGATCCGTACCACACTCTCTCCTACAGCCAGCGCTGCGTAACTGTACTGGGCTGTCCACTTTCTTGGGACAGACAATCAAGCTCAGCCGAATCTCCATCGACTCTAGGCAAAGTTCCTTTGATTTCGGTACTGGTAAAAGATTAACGATTGTCCATACAAAAGTTATTCCAAGCGTGTTGAGTTCCTGTGTCTTGACTCATTGCTCTCCTTGCAGTGTTCGCAAAATCACTGGAAATGTCGCAATGGGAATGCGATACACAAACGGAAACTGGTTGAAGGAATAAATATATCGACTGTAGTGTTAACCTGGCCAAGGATACCTTACAGTTTCAATAATTTCTAAAATAGACTCGTGGTCCCGAGGTGTGTCTCACCTCTTGATGGAGGGAATCGGGCTAAGAATCATGACCTGGGTTTTATAGGTGACGGGCGGAAGTTGGCCGCGTATGTAATCTGAGCCAGATACAGTATAGAAAGAAAAATGGCTTCCTTACACAATACAATGAATACCATGCCAATTACAGTAGGCTATATCTCTTTTTTAAATGAAAATGAGAAAACCACAGAGCTTCTGATCATGTTGGAATATTGACGTGGACATGTTATAGGCTAACTACATTTACAGGTAAGCTCTGAACAACTTATCAACCACAATTGATCCAAATTAGAACAATTTACTAAGTAGATGTTGGGAATGGGGTTAATATCAGAAGGGGGAAATAACGTGCGTACTGGACTGAGGTGTTGGAATAGTGTACTTTTCAACGGGACTTTTTAAACTTCATGGACAATCTGCACGAGCAGCAAATCAGACTGTGTGTGTCCAGCACGAGAGCTAAATATAACAGGCTCCTAAGCAATGATGCCAACTTAGCGACTTCACTTCTTTTTTACTGCATGAACAATGGACTTAACACGAATGCACAGGCTCTGTAACGTTTCCCAACACGGTTATGTTTTTTTCGTATCTCGTGCGCTGACTATGCTTATGCTGCTGTCATTCGGAAACTGCAGCATGTTGGCAGACAACTTTCTCTTGTTGTTTGTGCCGCACGGTAGACTACCCTATCATCTCAAATAGTGAAGCGAGTACTCTCTCCACACGTCTTCCAGACTCGCAGAAGATGGTCGCTAGAAACTTTCATTTAAAAAGTCACCGGATGACCAGAAAACTCGCTGTATGTGACAACAAAGAAAATGGAATATTGTACAAGAACGACCACTAGCTGGTGTGGCCAGGAGTGGCACTGCAGCTATGTTATCGCAGCCAAGTGAATAATGAATGGGTGCCAATGGGGCTGTACGCTTCTCATAGAACTATCTGCCCGTGTGATTTTCCCCCTGGAAACAATGAAGTCGCGTTCGATAGATATGAGTAAGTGAAAGCATTTGCCGACACGTTTGCATCTTGTCAAGTGTTAGATTCGTGAAAATGACCCTTATTTCAACTATAGCAATGACATAACACGTGACAATCGACTTTACGGCACTACGCCATTTGTTTTGTAGTTTTAAGTCTGACTTCAGATGTCGATGTGTTTAAAGTTATGTTAGGATTGTTGCGGACACCTGTTATTTATTGCATTTAAGGTGGTGGAAAAGCGGCATGTGTACATGGGGTAAAGGAAATGACTGCGCTCATCCTTAAGAATTTGGGCACCTTCAATTAACATGTTGGACGGCGGTGGGGGGTTTTGAGGTGTGTGACCATAGATGTCTCTGCTAGGATCAGTCAGAGTACGTCTCTCGTCAGCTCTGGTCGTGAATAGTCGCAGAGATTCCTCAGCCAGCAGGTATTAGCCGAATGCTAGCGTGTTGCAGGACAAAACTAACACGTCTTTGGGAGAACAAAGCCATGTCAGGAACCTTTAACTTCACTTCTAATACAACTTCCATGAAAAGGTACAGAATGTGTACACATCTTTACAAACCAGAAAACAGAACCGTCACAAATCCCTGCTGAGCCATTTAGCCCAATAGGCTCCCATTCATCCTTCACTTGGCTACGTTCGCCAACGGGGCTATAATGGGAGTCAATGACAGAGGCCTATCTCATAGCTTAGAGAATTTCTGGTGACAACAAAATGTGCTCCACATTGCTGGTAACCCGCCGCTTTGACTCAAAGGAAAATACTGATTGCTTGGTCACGCCTCCTCGCAATAGAGATGGAAAGGCGGTCTGAATCAGAGCAAGATGATGTGCGTTGCGCACGAGAACAAATCCTGAATTTGACCGTTTCTAAAAAGTTTTAAGAGATATTATCCGATTTGTACCGATGCGGACAGTCAAGGTACGATGTATCTCGATTTTATTTGCGTTTCTTTCCGATGCAGACGTTTGCAAATCGATGCAACCGTACCGTACAGGTCGTATCGATTTTCCGATACGTATCGGTGAATCTTCCCGTCCCTATTACCCATGCCATTGGTTAAACTGGATAGAAGAGTGAAATCTAACCAAGCCTTTCCACCCATTTATTACATTGAAATATGTGTTTAGTCCATTTTTATACGGACATTTATTTGGTTTATCAGAGAATGCATGGAACTATTGGAAAGCTCAGTGTCTGCCCTTTCCAATGATAGGTGTATGACATTTGTTGAGTTGCCACCTCGTCCACAAATTCAAGTCAAAGTAGCTGCATGATTTTCTAGCCATCAGAATGAACCTACTTATGAATGCATGATCCATTGTCTCAGTTATGTTTTAGAGTACAGGCCAGTGCTATAGGCCTACATCATTGGACAGAGTAGATTCTCCTCTTTCAAATGATATGTATATGATCCGGCATTGTATGGAGCGACAGGAGCAGACATCAACTTTTGCATGCATGGGGCTCATAGAGCTCATTGGGCAATTCTGGACCTCATCTCATCTCTCTCTATTTCTTATGCTGTTACTTCTCCAACTCAAAGTCACTGTTTCCACTGTTAGTGTCCATGTAATTGAAATAAATCCTCTCCACAGCGTCTTGAAATGATAATCAAAGTTTAGCGTTCTTCTTAAGACAATTACAAAACATACATGAACTAAATAAAAAGTCCTTAAAGTGTATATCTCAGGTTCATTTGTATTCAAAATAATGCAATTCCTGTGATAGTTCTACCACTTCAACAATTATCCATCGTTTTTTCCATGCAACAGGGCATCAGAAAATGAAATATAATGGGGAAAAGTGTGTATTTTCAGTAACATGTTCAAAAGAATTCTACTCTATTGTGTGACGTCAGCAGTCCATTCAGTAGCCTGCAGTAGCGGTAGCCCTGCATTCTCTACGGTGTGTGATTGATATTATGCCGTACGGGTATGAAATAAATATCATTGGCAATATTATATCATGACCGCTACAGGGAGCCATGTGACCGTGAGGCAGTAAAATAGCCTACCAGTGTTCGACCTATGCCAAAAAAAAATCATTTGGTTGTGGGGGGGTTACGATTGCGCTTGCCTCAGAGTGCGAATCTCGAAAGCTTGAATTTGGAGAAGTACCATGTGATTTCAAATTTCAAATAGATCAAGTAGGCCTACACTACAAATTACCAGACATTGTTAGTATCAACCTTTAGTAGGCCTATCACGCCATTTCAGCATCATGTCCAAGTGGGAAAGAATGTAAACAGCGACAAATAATAAATAAATAAAACCGTTTGGGTGAATCATTCGGCAAGGCACAAAGCAGTCGGCTTCATTGTAAGAGTGCAAGAGATTACCAAATTCAAACGACTGCAAATCAATCTGGGCACAGCGGAAAGCACCTGTGCGGTCCACACGGCCGTCAGCAGAAAACGAATGAACCTCCCTTGCAATATGTCCGAGAACATCAGTACGCCGTATGTCAAATGGCGCATTTGTCTACTTGTTTCGAGCACCAAGTTTCTATCATACACAACATGATGAAGCACCCCCCCCCCCCTCCCCTCACGTTTGACATCCTCGGGCCGAAGTCTCATTCACAGTGGTGTTGGTGAAAACGAAACGAAGTTGCCTCCCACGGCCCAAACACAAAATAATGCCGAAAATTGAATGCCCCCCTAAGTTGTCCTGGCTAGGGCAACTGGCGCGTTATCACTTCTTGTTCAATGTACCAGCACTTGCACTGCACTGGCGCTGCACTTGTCTCACAATGCAATCAGCTGCGTGCTCCAGGCCAAATAGTCAACTCTCCCACCTTGTGGACACAGGAGGGAACAATTTGAAGAACGCGTTTCAGAAGGACGGACGGACGGACAGACATAGCCTACCCTCTTATAGAGATGCTGGGATGCATCTAAAAACGTGGATCCAGCGCGCGTAGTAAGAAAATAGAAACTGAAAAGATACAACAAAAAGGCCCTACTCAAAGACTCCAGCTAACGCTGTTGAAAGATTGTTTGCCTCTCTCCCTGGCCATCTGAATGAGAGGCTTTTATCAAACGTCATACCAAATGTACATAGGCTAGTTTTGGTATTTATGGTTATATTTGATCTGGCGATTATTGTTGTTTTACTGTCTTGCTTGAGCCGCTCTGTTTGGATTACTTGAAGACTTTCCATGGATTATCCTGCATCGTCTCAGTGTCGTGAGTAGCCTAACCTGAAACATAAGTAGGCTATATCATCAGAGGTGAGCTTAGTCACTTTTGGCCGCGAGAGACTTTGTTTGGAAGGCCTAGGCTACATTTGCGCCACACAACGTGGATTATTGAAACTGAAGACTTGATTTCTTCTATATGGATACTTTCGTTTGGTATAATTACGGACAGTGCACTTTTTTGTGACACTCTGACTTTTTTTTGAAGGAATATAACCGAAATAGTCCCGCCGCCGCGTGGGTTATGCTATTGATTTGTGACACGCATGTGGGTGACCTTTATTGAAGTTGCATGTAATAGAACAGTCAAAGGAAATTGAAAATAGGCCGTGTCATTTTTACAACAGCGGCATTGACTCGGGTGCTATACTTTAGCCTACTTTTTTGCACCTAGGAAAAGTTTGACGCCATGCCGCTCACAGTGACCACATTATTGCTCATTATGTCGGCAAAGGGTATAGGCTACAACAGTAGGCTACCCTATTGTAGGCTATATTTTGGTCTTTTTGTAGGCTATACCAGTGTTTCTCAACCTTTTTTTAGGCGAGGCACCCTTTCAGTTCATGAAAAATTTCAAGGCACCCCAAACCAACAAGCCATAACATGGCATCGCATCCGATACCACACAAGCTTAGAAAAGTAACACATTTGGAGACGTCACACGACCTACGTTCAAAGTTGCAGCTGACTGGGGCGACCTATATTTACTTTATTGTGCGAAAATGGCAGATAAAAGATTCCACTGACTAGCATTAACTTATCAATTTAGACAAAAATGTATTATATTACATAATTCATTTATCAGCCATGTTACCGGGGCACCCCTGAGGGGGGACCGCGGCACCCCAGGGTGCCCCGGCACCCCTGTTGAGAAACACTGGGCTAGCCTAACCCCTCATGAAACGGTAGGCCTAACTTGCCTGCGGCGATTTCAGCACCATGGGCAGTCACTCCACAGTTGGGCGAATAGCACCACATTTTAGGCTACGCAGATAATTTCAGGAGACCCGTTTGTGCTGTTTGTAATTTAGGTAGCCTATTGCATTTAGCTGACACGATATTGGCAGTTAATTAAAAATGATTAAAAGCAAGCCCAAAAATATGAAGGGACTAGTCAAAAAAAGAAGCCCAAGCCCATGTCGCATAGTCTAGGCTATAGGCCTATGCAGAATTTGTAACCCTGCGTGACTAGCATTTCTACTAAAACTAGTTGGCCAAAAGTTACTAAATCATTTGAAAGTTGTTACAATGCCCTGTATAAGAAAAGTCGCATGATTACCTGTAGCCTAGTTGCGATTTCTAAGGCAGGCCACGGCCGTTATATCATTAGTGATCGTCACCTTGCCTATGTATAATTCCAGGCAAATAAAATTAGAACGTTCACCCATGGACTCGCCTGACGTAGTCGCCAGGTTACGGTAGAAACCCACATTTCCCACAACAAACAACAAAAATCTTTGTTTAACATCGTTTTTGGAGGGACTTATACAGGTATGTGTGGATCATGAAATTAAGTTATCTATGAAATTACAAATTCAAATGAAATTATTTATTATCTATTTATGCATTTTTAAGCAATGTCTAATTATTTAAACTTAAAGTCCACTTTGGCCGCTACACCGCAACTGGCTATTATTAATGCCAAAGGTGTCACTTTGATTAGTACACCTGACTAGACACTATTAGTAAAGTTACACTTTGATTAGTCAAAATTTAGTGATACATTTTGGCCTATTTTATGCATCGTATATCCATTCAACAGTTACTTTTTCCAAAATCAAATTGCTTATTTGTTGCATGGATTCATTTCGAGGAACAATAACTCAATACACTGACTTTATACCAGCACTGAAATTAAAAAGGAACAAGCTAAACTGTCAGAAAGAAGTATTGTGGGAGAAAAGTGTGGTGACCCCAAACTTTTGACCGGTATTGTACATAAAAACACAACTGAGGAGATAAGAGTTCTGATTGGCCAACGTCACATCAGTACAGTGGCCAGTCATAGACAAAGCAGAATTAATCATTTACGAAATTATCTACACTCCCTATTGAAGCCAGCATCCAACATCCAGCTCTCCCCCCCTCTCTCACTCATCTCTCTCTCTCTCTCTCCCTCCCTCTCCTTATTGAAGCCAGCATCCAACATCCAGCTCTCCCCTCTCCCTATCCCTCTCCCTCTCTCTTTTTCCTCTCTCTCTCTCTCTTCCTCTCTCCCGCCCCCTCTCTCTCCTTATATCTCTCCCTCCCTCTCCTTATCTGTCTCAATCCCTCTCTCTCTCCCTCTCTCTCCCCTTGTCAGTCTCCGTTCCTCCCTCTCTTTCTCTCCGTATCTCTCTCCCTCCCTGCCTCCCTCCCTCCCTCTCTCTCCATATATTTCTCCCTCCATCTCTCTCTCTTTATCCCTCTCTCTCCTTATATCTCTCCCTCTCTCTCTCCCTCCCTCTCCCTCTCTTTCTCCCTCTCTCTCTCCTTTTATCTCTCCCTCCCTCCCTCTCTCTCTCTCTCTTCCAGCTGCTAGTTGTATTGTAACACACTACATCACACTACACTACACTACATCACACTACACTACACTACACTACACTACACTACAGCTGTGTCCCATTACTAACACTTCCACTCGTTTTGAGCCCTAACACTCGATTTTATACGTTTCCGTGAAAGTGTAGGGTGTCCCGTTTCTTAGGGAGGCGAGTGAAAGTGCAAAAAATCGACTTAAAGGCCAACTTCCGATAAAACAGTTTTACTCACTCCTTTTGAAGATCGGACGGTCATCTCAAGTTAAACTCACTTGCAAGGCTCTCATAGCGTTGCGTCACCTCGCCTGGCTGTGTTTCCCGGTGACATAATTTACATAAATAATGCAGAGAAACGAGCGAATCACGAAAGCCTTTCTGTGTTGCGTCACGTCGAAAGAAGGCGTCGCCCACAAAGGTTTATGTCAGCCCATTTTTCTAAAAACATGTTGTTTTTGTCTGGTGGCCCGAAACCTAGCTTAGCTTAGCTATCAGATGGTTGCTACTCTCAGGTACACACACAGCACAAAGCCTCATACATACAGCAAGCCCACTTTGGTTGCTCCGTGCCTGCAGCTCGCCAAGGGGTCACTGTCGAAAGAGCACAACCCTGAATGGAGCCTGCACGCCTGCGTTGGCGCCCCTATAGTGCAGTACCACCCGGGGAAGTGGAGACTCTGTACCCCATTACATTCTCTCCAAGAACAGGAGGACTGATAGCCTAGAAATCTAGACGCCCCTAGCGACCGCAAATTGAATTTGCTCCCGGGGGCAGTCTAGCGGACCCCGGTCGTTTTGCGAGGCTGAAAGTTATCCGATGACAGGGCCAATCAAATCGCGAGGGGGGCCGGGCTACTTAGTAAACAGGAAACTTTCTATGAAGAAGCATGGTGTCCGTCCGTGCTACGTACAGCACGAAAGTGCACTTAATTTAAAAAGCCTGGATGATAATACATTTCGTGTCTGACATGGATTGATGTAATAATACACCATGAACTTATCGGACACAAATAGATCACAACACAATACCATTTAATCATTCGATGTTGTAAACTAGCTCGGTAAGCTAAGTTGAGCATTTTACAGGACCAGATAGTCACACGCTATTATCAGACCACTACTGTAGGTGTAGAATGAAATTGCTGCCCCAATTTCTAATAAGACACATGCCATTAAAAACGAGACATTTGGGAGCTTTGAAAGTCTTTGAGTAGCTTACTAAATAGATGGGAATGGCATAGTCTACCAAGCTAGTGGCTAGCTAACCTGTCGTCAATAACACAGAGCTAGGTATCCAGTCTTAATATAACCATTTAACAAGCCCCAAATGGCTCAACATTTCGCTGGTTGATCAAGGAGGGCCATGTGGTTGAAAACGAGGCATTTTTGAACTGTATGAGTGAAAACACGGTTTATTAGGACACTTGTTTGTGGCTGTGGTCATCACATGCATTCACTGCTACGACGGCTCGAATTTGCCGCTCCACCTACAAAGGGGCCCTCGCTGGCTAGCTAACCTGTCGCCAATAACACAGAGGGTAAGGGGATGGAGACTCCCAACTGAGATCGCTCCCGGACGTGCGGTCCCAGGTGTTTCTATCACTCCCGGACGTGCGGTCCCACCCGATTATATTTCACGTATTATCATATACTGCCACATACAAGCAATTTAGGGTTAGGGTTAGGGTTAGGGTTAGAAACAAAAAACTAACATAAACAAGATAACTGGCTCCGTCATATGGCGGTGGTACCGATAGTCTGGCTAGTGGGAGCGAGATGAAATGGGAGCGTCCTGGGTTGGGAGCGTCAATCAGGGAATCACACAGAGCTATTATAGGTATCCAGCCTTGTATTATATGCCTGCCCCAAATTCTAATAAGATCCATGTCATTAAAAACGAGACATTTGGGAGCTTTGAAAGTCTGTAAGTCGCTTACTAAATAGATGGGAATGACACCTAGAGTCTACCGAGCTAGCGGCTAGCCAATCTGTCGTCAATTACACAGAGCTAATATCCAGCCGTGTATTAGTTATGGGTATACAGCTAGCTAGCTAACACCGAACATGCCATGTTGACAACAATCATAAATATAACCATTTAACAAGCCCCAAATTGCTCAACATTTCGCTGGATGATCAAGAAGGGCCGTGTGGTAGAAAACGAGGCATTTTTGAACTATGTAAGTGAAAACACGATTTATTAGGAAACTTGTTTGTGGCTGTGGTGATCACACGCATTCACTGCTACGACGGCTTGGAGTTGCCGCTTCACAAGACAGCTGTGACGTTACACAGAAGTGTGTGGGGATTGGTTGTTTGCCATCCAATTGCGTGGCGTTGAGTGCTGAAGCAACCGTTTATCCCGCCCACACTGCTGCCCAGCCCTCCTAGACCCTGGTACAGCTTTTTGCTGTACGGGTCTGGCTCGCTAGGCTAGAGGACTGAGCCAATCTGAGACGCATTTCCACGAGAGCAGGAGGAGTGAGCCAATCAGAGACACATTTCCACAAGAAACACGGAACACCCTCTCGTTTCTCCACAAGCCACCTTGCTAGCTTGCAAAAACGGCTTGAAACAAAGCAACCAGAACGTTTATTAAAACAGGACCAACGCGTAACACATTCAATATCAATGGGGAACACAGCAATATTAATGAAATGACGTTGAGAGGCCATCTTTAAAATTCCACTTCGACCGAGTGGGGTAGGACCCCCCTAACGACCGAGTGAAAGAACACATTACCCAGAATGCTGTGCGAAACCCACCGGCAAAAGCAAAAACAAAAAACATGGCGTCCTAGCAGAGGGAACAGCGAACTCACTACTTGGAAATAGATGGCACTATTTGCATATTCGAAAATAAAAAAATAAAACGGGTAAAAATAGACCATAAAGACAAAATAAAATCCTCTTACTGGAAAAAAAACATCACGTTTAATTCACACGTTTAATTGGCCTACATTAGTGTTCGCTACTTAGCTTAGCACCATTAGTGGGAGCTAACGGTTGCTATGGACAGTTAAGGGTAGCTTACTTTGGAAAAGTTTGCTTCTGCCAAATAATTAGAAGCATTTAACATGAAATGACTGAAAAAGTTCTGGATTAAAGTCCACATTGTGAGCAAGATCTCCTCACTTCAGAGCAGTATGGACAATAGACTTCACTAATTAGCTTGACTTTAGCTTTTGGCACTGATGGCAGTGGTATTGGCTCAAGCTAATAGCTTACTTTCAAAAGTGAACCTCTTGAGAAATCAGATGCAGCAGCCGGATATGAAATGACTCACGAATAAATGGAGATTATGTTCCATGTTTACAAAACCACCAACAAATGCAGATTTACAGTGTGATTTTGAACGATTTATTGATAAATGCAGTGTCTTGTTCCTGTAAGGCAACACGATCGAGTGGCTCCTTCCCTGGCTGTAAACAGTGGGTGTGAACGGGACACTCGCCTTTCCTGTTGAAAATTACAAACGGTCCATTTGTATTTGCTACGTAAATATAATAATTCAATGAAACAGTACGCCTATTGGAGGAAGATGTTTTTTCATGAGATGATGTGTACTTTAGTAGCTCTACGTCACCCCTCCACCTGAAGTCTGTACCAATCTGTAGGG
>NC_085864.1:53785351-53832851 GCF_034702125.1 Engraulis encrasicolus
TCTGTATGGGCGCGCTCTGTCTGTATTCTGGGCTCGCGTTGTTGCTAGGTTACCCAAGCGTCTGCAGGAAAGATAGAAGCTAACTGAAGCGGTCGCTCTCAAAAAAACAGCTGATATTACTGTAACACACTGCTCACATGTAGTCATTGACGTTTGTTTGGTGGTAGCTGATGAGTCCTTTTCCGGAGTGAGGAACTTTGTCTAATGTTAACCAGCTTAATGGTTAAAGTTGTGGCTTTTGAGAACAACGTGAGATACCCGTATACAGAAAACCATCATTGATTCTAATTTTAGGCCTCTCCGCCAACAGCGAGACCGGCCAATGTTAGAGACCCGGCCACTAATGGAATACAGGCCACTATTAGAGGATTTACGATAGATAGATAGATAGATAGATAGATAGATAGATAGATAGATAGATAGATAGATATATAGATAGAGAGAGAGAGAGAGAGAGAGAGAGAGAGAGAGAGAGAGAGAGAGAGAGAGAGAGAGAGAGAGCGCGAGAGAGAGAGAGAGAGAGAGAAAGATGGAGAGACAGACAGACAGACAGACAGACAGACAGACAGACAGACAGACTCACATTACTGAGGTGGATGATGTGAACACATCCGATGGTATCAGCTTCTGGAGGACGTCATCTGGGCTGAGGAGTTCAGTCTGATCCATCTCTGGTGTCTGTATGTACTTCTGCAGGTCAAACCCATCCAGATACTCTAAAGATGTCTGAAACACAAACTTCCCAGTCTTCCACTGTCCTGGTAAGAGCATCTCTACAGACAGAGTTCCTGAGCTTCTGTCAGCGTGCTCCACTACAGCATGCTGATTCAACTCATTCAGACAGTAGAACAGGTTGACATTTCTGTCTGTCTCCCTCTGACCTCTAATCTTCTTTTTGACTAACTGGACTGTTTGCTCTGAGCTTTGTGATTGGCTTTTGGTCTCTGTCATCAGAAGGTTTAAGAACTTCTGATTGGACTCCAGTGAGAGGCCCAGGAGGAAGCGAAGGAAAAGGTCCAGGTGTCCATTCCTACTCTGCAACGCCAGATCCACTGCAGTCTTGTGTAGGTCATGAAGTGTTGCCACCCTGAACAGAGCAGAGAGCTCAGAGGTTTGCTGTTGGTCAGACATGTTTCTTTCTCCGTTAATGAAGCAGAGGAACACATATAACGCTGCCAGAAACTCCTGAATACTGAGATGCACAAAGCTGAACACTTTCCCCTGGTACAGTCCAGCCTCCTCTCTGAAGATCTGAGTACACACTCCTGAGTAGACGGATGCTTCTGTGACATCAATGCCACACTGCCTTAGGTCTCCCTCATAGAAGATCAGATTTCCCCTCTCCAGCTGTTGGAAAGCCAGTTTGCCCAGTTTGAAAATCATCTCTTCGTCTCTCTGTTCCAGCTCAGTGTATTTGGTATTTTTAATTCTGACCTGAATGATCAGGAAGTGTATGTACATTTGAGTGAGCGTCCTTGACATCTCTACACTCCCTGATCCATCTGATGTTTTCTCTACTACTGTAGCTAAAATCCAGCTGAAGACTGGAATGTGGCACATGATGAAGAGGCTCCTGCATGACTTCAGGTGAGCGATGATTCTGCTGGCTATTTTCTTATCATTGAGCTTCTTCCTGAAGTACTCTTCCTTCTGTGGGTCGTTAAATCCCCTTATTTCTGTCACCTGGTTCACACACTTTGGAGGGATCTGATTGGCTGCTGCTGGTCGGGTGGTGATCCAGAGGAGAGCAAACGGAAGCAGATTGCCCTGGATGAGGTTTGTTAGGAGCACATCCACTGGGACTGACTCTGTCACATCACAGCACTTTGGGTTGGAGCGAAAATCTAGAGGAAGTCGACACTCATCCAGACCATCAAAGATGAACATGACTCTGTTCTCTAAACTAGTGAAGACTATTGGATCCTTCACATCTGAGAAAAAGTGCCTAATGAGATCAATTAGACTGATGGTTTTCTCCTTCATCAGGTTCAGCTCTCGGAAAGGAAGAGGAAGTATGAAGTCGACATCCTGATTGGACGTGCCTTCAGCCCAGTCAAGAATGAACTTCTGCACAGAGACGGTTTTTCCTATGCCAGCCACTCCCTTTGTAAGCACTATTCCAATAGGTTTGACTTGCTCAGATATCTGTTTGGCTTGTTTAGATGAGGCCTTGACTTGATAAGATAACTGACTGAGTTGTTGAGATAAGTTATTCAAGATTTCACTGCACTTGATTGGCCTGTCTTGTGCAGCTTCTCTCCAGGATGCCCTCTCTATCTGTCTGACCTCATGTTCTTCATTGACATCTCCTCTTCCTCCCGCCGTGATGTAGAGGTCTGTGTAGACCTTCCTGAGCAGTGTGGAGTTTCCCTGATGTGTGAGTCCCTCCATCAGACACTTGGACCTCTCCAGCAGGTGTGATTTGTGGGCCTGTTGCATCTCCATACTAAATGGTTCAGGATGGAAACAGTGTGCAGAAAGACAAAAAACAAACAAATTATTTATTATGTCATAAAACCTCTGCCAGTGTGGGAAAATGGTCTGCTTACTGTATTAGCTCGAGTTTGTAGCCTACACACCTAATATACTGTATATGAAGGGTTTATTTGCAAAACGGTGTATCTCCATTTTGTAGAATGTTGGGAAATTGACATTTTGTATTGAGCATTCCATTGCATTGCATTGTAAAATGGATTTTATATAGGCTTAGAAAGTATGTTCCCAAAATATTTGAATGGCAAGAATTCACACAAAGGTGATCAGACCTCTGAACAGTCATTTCCAATAATAAAATGCAAAAGTCAAAAATGGTGGATACACCGCTTTGCAATGAAACCCTTCAAATATAGCCTAATATGCAGACCCACAGCTAATATACTGTATATACAGCCTAATATGCAGACCTATACCGAATATTACATTACATTACATTGCATTTGGCAGACGCTTTATAACCAAAGCGACTTTCAAAAGAGGACATAATCAAGCCAACATCACAAGCAAATACAAAGTGCACAGGAGATATACAGAACAACAAGTGCAGTTGCAAAGAGGGGTTAGTTTTTATTTATTTATTTTTTATAGAGTAAATAACGAGTACACACACACACAAACACACACACACAAACTAAACTAAACATCATGTCAGGAGTCTGCCCTGGGGCAAGGCCAGTTCAAGCATTAGTCTAGTAGATTCTCTCGAAAGAGGAATGTCTTAAGTTGTTTCTTGAAGGCTGCAAGAGATGTGCTTAGTCTTGCTGCCTCTGGGAGACCGTTCCACCACTTGGGTACCACAATGGAGAACAATCTTGACTGGGAGTACCTAGAGCGACTGGATGGCAGAGCCAGACGGCTTGTGCTGGATGAGCGCAGTTCTCTTCCAGTAACATAAGGCGTTAGTAGGTCCTTCAGATAAGCTGGGGCCGTTCCTGTGATGGTTTTGTAGGCAAGGGTCAATGCCTTGTGCTTGATCCGGGCGGCGATCGGTAACCAGTGCAACTCAATAAATAGAGGAGTAACATGGGTCCTTTTGGGTTGATTGAATATCAACCGTGCCGCCGCATTCTGGATCATCTGCAGAGGCTTTAGCGCACAAGCAGGTAGACCTGTCATGAGTGAGTTGCAGTAGTCAACGCGCCACAGGACCGTGGCCTGGACCAGTCGCTGTGTAGAATATTGTGTCAGCACAGGTCTGATATTCCGTACTTTGGACATCTGTAGTTGACAGGTCCGGGTGACCGAGTTGATGTAGTTGGAGCATGACAGCTCATCATCAATCATGACGCCAAGGTTTTTGGCGACTTTGTTTGGGGTCACGATGGTGGAGCCTATCTTGAGGTTGATGTTGTGACTGAGCTACTCTTTAGCTGGGATCACCAGGAGCTCTGTCTTGGCCAGGTTCAGCTGTAGGTGGTGGTCCTTCATCCATGTTGACAAATCGGTGAGGCAGGCAGAGATGCGTTCCGAAACCATGGTGTCCTCTGGACGGAACGACAGGTACATCTGGGTGTCATCAGCATAGCAGTGGTAGGAGAACCCATGTGTTTGAATGACACGTCCCAGGGAGGAGGTGTATATTGCAAACAGAAGGGGTCCCAGCACTGATCCTTGGGGTACGCCTGTGGAGAGGGTGTGAGTCGTAGACAGTTTCCCTTGCCATGACACACTGAAGGTGCGTCCAGAGAGGTAGGAGTTGAACCATGAGTGGACAACGCCTGTGATTCCCATGGCTGTGAGTATCCTCAGGAGGATCTTGTGGTTGACTGTGTCAAAGGCTGCAGACAGGTCTAGTAGGATGAGGACCGAGGATAGTCCTTCCGTTCTTGCAGTCCTTAGAGCTTCAGTCACTGAGAGTAACGCAGTTTCAGTTGAATGTCCACTTCTGAAACCAGATTGTTTTGGGTTCAGTAATCCGTTCTGGTTTAGGAAGTTGGTGACTTGCTTTGCAACTGCCCTTTCTAGCGTCTTGGATAGGAAGGGAAGCAGTGAGACAGGTCTGTAGTTTTTGACATGAGCAGGGTTCAGTGTAGGCTTCTTCAGTAGTGGTGTCACCCTTGCTTGTTTGAAGGCGGAGGGGACAGTGCCGGAGGAGAGTGAGGAGTTCATGATGGATGTGATTGCTGGGACCACTGTTTGGGCAATGTAATATACTGTATATATAGCCTAATATGCAGATCTACACCTAATATACTGTATATATAGCCAGTATACAGACCCAAACCTAATATACTGTATATATAGCCTTTACCAGTATGCATACCACTCTCTAAAACTATCTCACACTGATGTCTGGCACCTGGATTATTGTTTGTGGACGTCATGTAACCTCTCCCAACCACATCATCATCAACGTAGGGTCAGTCCATACCAATAGAGCAAAAAAAAAAGAATGATCGGTAACACTTTCTATGAAGCCCATATCTATAGCACATTATGAGCGCATTTATAACAAATTATAATGCACATTATAATTACTTACAACACATTACGACTACATCGATGATGTTTCATGATGCTTTATGTTAACAGTAATGAATAACCATGAATCTAGCTTATAATACTTTATAAATCCAAGGGTATTATGAGTGCTCATGACTGGATATAAACTACAGGCTGCCTGATGGGGCTTATAGTACATTATGATGCATTATAGATGTGCATTATACAGTGCATTATAGATGCATCCATATGAACTTCACTTTACTTAGAGCACATATTGACGACTTATGATCTCACATGAAACATTATAGCATCGTATGAGCCCTTATGACAGTTTATCATCCAGGTCTGTGCATAGAGGGGTATAGGTACTCATAATGTACTATAAGCCCCATCAGGCAGCCTGTAGTTTATAGCCAGTCATGAGCACTCATGACACCCTTGGATTTATAAAGCATTATAAGCTAGATTCATAGTTATTCATAACTGTTAATATAAAGCATCATGAAGCATTATGAGTGTAGTCATAATACGTTGTAAGTAATTATAATGTGCATTATAATTTGTTATAAATGTGCTTATAATGTTGGCTTTAAGTAAAATGTTACCGAATGCTCATTTAAACACTGAATTAAATGCTCATGCACACAGACACATTCACACACACATTATAGACAAAGCTATAACATGTGTGAGGCATTATGCATGTGCATGACATATATGCAATTGATAAGCTTGTAAAAATCTTGTTGATTACTAAGTTGTTAATGTTACAGTCTGGTTTGCCTGGACAGTGGTGAGTGTGTTTCCTGTGTGAATGTCAGACTGATACCCACCTCTGACCAGTAGGAACATCTCCTCCAAAGTTCAGCGCCTTGGACTGGTCACTCTTCATGGACACACAGCTCGGCACTGGAGAGGGGGGTCTCTTATGCTGCATGGGGCTGGATGACACACGCACACACACGCATACACGCACGCACACACACACACACACACACACACACACACACACACACACACACACACACACACACACACACACACACACACACACACACACACAAACAAACACACACACACACACACAAATTAGTCCCAATGTTCTTCAAGAATGCTAAAACCAAAATCCTGGAGTGGCTGGTACAGAGTCCAGACCTCAATCCTATGGAGAATGTGGAGTGGGTGCTGACAGTGAGGGTCCATACTTGGCCTACGTGCTATTTGGATCAGAATAATTTACAATGCATGAATGGGCCAAACGTCCTTTCGTGCGGAGGGTGTGTTTTAGTAGTTTTCCAACTAAACCGACAACAGCATGTCCAAAACTCAGGTGCCAGGTCCTCACAGACTCAAAGAGGTGGCAACACATTACCCCCACACTCAAGCAGCTTCACTGGCTCCCGGTGAAGTCACACATTAATTACTAAATCTTACTACTCCATGCTCTTGCTCCCCTGTACCTCTCTGATCTTCTCCAGCTCAACTCCCAATCAAGGTGCCTGCTTATCATTCCCCGGTCCAGGTTATGGATCTTTGGTGACACAAGCTTTCTGTGTTGCTGCCCCCACCCTTTGGAACAGTCTACCTAACATCCACCAAGCCCCCACTCTCGCTACGGTCAAAAAGCACCTCTCAAAAAGTCACATCTCTTAATTGAGGCCTGTGGTCCATAACCCTTCCATGCTCCCCTTTTCCTAACTATGTAGGCCCATCTCCTTTTTATAAAGCAGCCTTGGGTTTCCTGAAAGGTGCAAAAAAAACAAGTAATAATTATAAGCGTATCGTCACCAAAGGTGACCATGTCTTAATCTGCTACTTAACCTACTTAAGACTCTTGGTAATGTCTTGACAATGTCGTTATAATGTAGTTAAGCTTATTCAGCAAATGGTGAATGCGATCGCCAGTCATGAAATGGTTTACAGGGACGATGCACAACATATACAGTAATTAAGCCAGATCGTAGCCACAAGGCTAGTTTTCATCTCTACTCCCTGGACAAGAATTGTTGTAACATAAAGCATAAGTAAAGTACAATTGTAAAGGTTGAAACTTGTTTCCTTTCTTTCATGATATGAGCAAAGCAATTTTTGTTGGTATTTTCATTTCTGACTATGTTTCTATGGAAGTAGCATGTACTCCCATCACCCCTGATTGGAAGACGTGGGTTAGGCATTCGCGTGGGACTTTTAATACTGCTGCGTGAAGATGAAATGGTTAACAGGGATGATGCAAAACATATACAGTAATTGAGCCAGCCGTTAGCCACAAGGCTAGTTTTCATCTCTACTCCCAGGACAAGAATTGATGTTACATAAAACACAAGTACAATAATAAATATATATCATTTTCATTTAAATAATACACACTACTGGTCAAAAGTTTGAGGTCTCTCACACTTTCCCCCCAAAATACAATTTCCTGACAGTTAAACGTACGCTGTTTCAATTTCAGTTCTAGTTGAAAATCAGTCTGTTTTGTCATTGCTCTCTGAAATGAATGCATACAACAATTAAGCAATGTGTTGGAAAACGTAACTGTGGAATGAAATAGAAATTACTTAAAATACATGTAAGGGACAAATTAAGATCAAACCTACAGTATTATTGTGTGTGTGTTCATTGCAACTGGTGTGACAGTTGGGCCCCCTCTGGAGGACACATTTAGTGGGGGCACTGGGCAATTGCCTAGGTTTGCCCAATGACCACGAGGGGTAAAAGCAGAGTAAGGGGGCACATCTGGTATGCCAGAGGTTGCCATTGAGCCCTTTAGAGGAGTCATGGGCCTATCAACGAAACAATAATGAAGGTGCCCACCAGAAGACCACAGTGAAGGGTTTACCCCTCTAGCCATAACTGTTTACCAATGCTGACTAGTTAAGGGATTGTACTATCTAGTCCTATTAGTTGAACCTGGTGGAACTGTAATGGTCAGTTTATTTCCTGTGTGAATGTCAGTCTGATACCCACCTCTGACCAGCAGGAACATCTCCTGCTCCAAAGCGAAGAGGCTTATCCATGGACTGGTCACTCTTCATGGAAACACAGCTAGGCACTGGAGAAGGGGGTCTCTTAAGCTGCATGGGGCTGGATCACACAAAAACAAAGAAGTCCAAAAGTTCTTCAAGAGTACTAAAACCAAAATCACACTCGGACTACATGCTAATTGGAACAGAAAAAAATACAATGCAAGAATGGGCCAAACGTCCTCACAGGATTTCATTGGTTTATTTATGCTTATTAAAAGGTACACTGTGTAAGATTCAATATGACTGGAAAAATTGCACTTTTCATACATGAAGAGGGGGATCTTCTCCATGGTCCGCCATTTTGAATTTCCATAAATAGCTATTTTTAGCTACAAAAATGACTTTACTTGGGCCATACTACAAAATATTTGTTTATTACTTGGTAAACTTTCATGAAAAAATCAAATTTGGCAACCCAGTTCCAATGAGAAGCGTAGCTGCAGTATCTTTTTTGACCATTTCCTGCACAGTGTCCCTTTAACCCTTTCATGTAGAGTCCTGTTTTTTAGGGTTTTGCCAAATAAAGACCTGGTTCAACAACAGCATGTCCAAAACTTAATATATATGTTGGAAAAGTAACCGTGGAATGAAATAGATAACATTGTGCAATAAATTACAATAGTGGGGAGTAAAAAACTCTTAGATTGTGCCCAGGATTGGAGAATGCAAGTTGAATGGTAAAGAGGCCGCCTGACATTGTGACAACTAATCTCTGGCCAGATCTGGTCCTATGGTCATCACAGGGGCAGATCTAGACATTTTGGGGCCATAGGCCAAATATAAATATGTGCCCCTAAAGTCATTACATAGGCCTATATATAAAATTATGTGTTTTGGTGATAGTTTAGTGTTTTGTCTCATATATATCTTCCATTGCTTTATATAAGTCACAAGTAAAGATCAAGCCTATTTATGTGTGTGTTCACCGCAACTGGTGTGACAGTTGGGCCCCCTCTGGAGGACAGATGTGGTGGGGGCCCTGGGCAATTGCCTAGGTTTGCCTAATGACCACCAAGGGGTAAAAGTAGAGTAAGGGGGCACATCTGGTATGCCAGGCGTTGCCATTGAGCCTTTTAGAGGAGTCATGGGCCTATCAACGAAACAATAATGCAGGTGCCCACCAGAAGACCACAGTGAAGGGTTTACCCCTCTAGCCATAACTGTTTACCAATGCTGAGTAGTTAAGGGATTGTAATATCTAGTCCTATTAGCTCAACCTGGTGAAACTGTAGTGGTCAGTTTATTTCCTGTGTGAATGTCAGTCTGATACCCACCTCTGACCAGCAGGAACATCTGCTCCAAAGCGAAGAGGCTTATCCATGGATTGGTCACTTTTCATGGACACACAGCTAGGCACTGGAGAAGGGGGTCTCTTAAGCTGCATGGGGCTGGATCACACAAAAACAAAGTAGTCCAAAAGTTCTTCAAGAGTACTAAAACCAAAATCCTGTACTGGCCCACTCAGAGTCCGGACCTCAATCCTACAAACAATATGTAGTGGCTGATGACAGAGAGCATCCATTCTCGGACTACATGCTATTTGGAGCAGAAGAAATTACAATGCAAGAATGGGCCATGTGTCCTCACAGGATTTCATTGGTTTATTGATGTTCATTTAACACTTTCATGCAGACTCATGTGTTTTAGAGTTTTGCCAAATAAAGACCTGGTTCATCAACAGCAAGTCCAAAACTTAATATATATTTTGGAAAAGTAACTGTGGAATGAAATAGACAACATTGTGCAATAAATCACAATAGTGGAGAGTAAAACTCTTAGATTGTGCCCAGGATTCGAGAATGCAAGTTGAATGGTAAAGAGGCCGCCTGACATTGTGACAACTAATCTCTTGCCAGATCTGGTCCTATGGTCTGTCCAGGGGCAGATCTAGCCATTTTGGGGCCCTAGGCCAAATATAAATATGTGGCCCTAAAAGTCATTACATAGATATCAAATTATGTGTTTTGGTGATAGTTTAGTGTTTTGTCTCACATATATCTTCCATAACTTTATATGAGTCACAAGTAAAGATCAAGCCTATTTCTGTGTGTGTTCACCGCAACTGGTGTGACAGTTGGGGCCCCTCTGGAGGACAGATTTGGTGGGGGCCCTGGGCAATTGCCTAGGTTTGCCTAATGACCACCGAGGGGTAAAAGCAGAGTAAGGGGGCACATCTGGTATGCCAGGCATTGCCATTGAGCCTTTTAGAGGAGTCGTGGGCCTATCAACGAAACAACAATGAAGGTGCCAACCTGAAGACCCCAGTGAAGGGTTTACCCCTCTAGCCATAACTGTTTACCATTGCTAACTAGATAAGGGATTGTACTATCTAGTCCTATTAGCTCAACCTGGTGAAACTGTAGTGGTCAGTTTATTTCCTGTGTGAATGTCAGTCTGATACCCACCTCTGACCAGCAGGAACATCTCCTGCTCCAAAGCGAAGAGGCTTATCCATGGATTGGTCACTTTTCATGGACACACAGCTAGGCACTGGAGAAGGGGGTCTCTTAAGCTGAATGGGGCTGGATCACACAAAAACAAAGTAGTCCAAAAGTTCTTCAAGAGTACTAAAACCAAAATCACACTCGAACTACATGCTAATTGGAACAGAAAAAAATACAATGCAAGAATGGGCCAAACGTCCTCACAGAATTTCATTGGCTTATTTATGCTTATTTAAAGGTACACTGTGTAAGATGTTTAGTAATTTATTTCCAGAATTCATAATACCCATTCACTAATGTTACCTGTTTCATGAATACTTACCACCACCATCAAATTCTAAGTATTCAATATGACTGGAAAAATTGCACTTTTCATACATGAAGAGGGGGATCTTCTCCATGGTCCGCCATTTTGAATTTCCATAAATAGCTATTTTTAGCTACAAAAATGACTTTACTTGGGCCATACTAGAAAATATTTGTTCATTACTTGGTAAACTTTCATGAAAAGATAAAATTTGGCAACCCAGTTTCAATGAGAAGCATAGCTGCAGTACTTTTTTTGACCGTTTCCTGCACAGTGTCCTTTTAACCCTGTCATGCTGAGTCCTGCTTTTTAGGGTTTTGCCAAATAAAGACCTGATTCAACAACAGCATGTCCAAAACTTAATATATATGTTCGAAAAGTAACTGTGAAATGAAATAGATACCATAGTGCAATAAATTACAAAATTGGGGAGTAAAACTCTTAGATTGTGCCCAGGATTGGAGAATGCGAGTTGAATGGTACAGAGGCCGCCTGACATTTTGACGACTAATCTCTGGCCAGAGCTGGTCCTATGGTCATCACAGGGGCAGATCTAGCCATTTTGAGGCCCTAGGCCAAATATAAATATGTGGCCCTAAAAAGTAATTACATAGACATACAATTATGTGTTTTGGTGATATGTTAGTGTTTTGTCTCTCATATATCTTCCATCACTTTATATAAGTGACAAGTTAAGATCAAGTCTATTTATGTGTGTGTTCACCGCAACTGGTGTGACAGTTGGGCCCCCTCTGGAGGACAGATGTGGTGGGGGCCTTGGGCAATTGCCTAGGTTGCCTAATGACCAGCGAGGGGTAAAAGCAGCGTAAGGGGGCACATCTGGTATGCCAGGCGTTGCCATTGAGCCGATTAGAGGAGTCATGGGCCTATCAACGAAACAATAATGAAGGTGCCCAACAGAAGACCACAGTGAAGGGTTAACCCCTCTAGCCATAACTGTTTACCAATGCTGAGTAGTTAAGGGATTGTAATATCTAGTCCTATTAGCTCAACCTGGTGAAACTGTAGTGGTCAGTTCATTTCCTGTGTGAATGTCAGACTGATACCCACCTCTGACCAGCAGGAACATCTCCTGCTCCAAAGCGAAGAGGCTGCTCCATGGACTGGTCACTCTTCATGGACACACAGCTCGGCACTGGAGAAGGGGGTCTCTTAAGCTGCATGGGGCTGGATCACACGAAAACAAAGTAGTCCAAAAGTTCTTCAAGAGTACTAAAACAAATATACTGTAGTGGCCCACTCAGAGTCCGGACCTCGGTCCTACAGACAATCTGTAGTGGGTGATGACAGAGAGCATCCATACTCGGACTACATGCTATTTGGAGCAGAAGAAATTACAATGCAAGAATGGGCCATGCGTCCTCACAGGATTTCATTGGTTTATTTATGTTTATTTAACCCTTTCATGCAGACTCCTGTGTTTTAGAGTTTTGCCAAATAAAGACTTGGTTCAAAAGCAGCATGTCCAAAAATAAATATATATTTTGGAAAAGTAACTGTGGAATGAAATAGATAACATTGTGCAATAAATTACAATATTGGGGAGTAAAACTCTTAGGTTGGGCCCGGGATTGGAGAATGCAAGTTGAATGGTAAAGAGGCCGCCTGACATTGTGACAACTAATCTCTGGCCAGATCTGGTCCTATGGTCATCACAGGGGCAGATCTAGACATTTTGGGGCCATAGGCCAAATATAAATATGTGCCCCTAAAGTCATTACATAGGCCTATATATAAAATTATGTGTTTTGGTGATAGTTTAGTGTTTTGTCTCATATATATCTTCCATTGCTTTATATAAGTCACAAGTAAAGATCAAGCTTATTTATGTGTGTGTTCACCGCAACTGGTGTGACAGTTGGGGCCCCTCTGGAGGACAGATTTGGTGGGGGCCCTGGGCAATTGCCTAGGTTGCCTAATGACCAGCGAGGGGTAAAAGCAGCGTTAGGGGGCACATCTGGTATGCCAGGTGTTGCCATTGAGCCCTTTAGAGGAGTTATGGGCCCATCAACGAAACAATAATGAAGGTGCCCACCAGAAGACCACAGTGAAGGGTTTACCCCTCTAGCCATAACTGTTTACCAATGCTGACTAGTTAAGGGATTGTACTATCTAGTCCTATAAGCTCAACCTGGTGTAACCGTAGTGGTGAGTGTATTTCCCGTGTGTATGTCAGACTCATACCCACCTCTGGCCAGCAGGAGCATCTGCTCCAAAGCGAAGAGGCTGCTCCATGGACTGGTCACTCCTCATGGACACACAGCTTGGCACTGGAGAAGGGGGTCTCTTAAGCTGCATGGGGCTGGATCACACAAAAACAAAGAAGTCCAAAAGTTCTTCAAGAGTACTAAAACAAATATACTGTAGTGGCCCACTCAGAGTCCGGACCTCGGTCCTACAGACAATCTGTAGTGGGTGATGACAGAGAGCATCCATACTCGGACTACATGCTATTTGGAGCAGAAGAAATTACAATGCAAGAATGGGCCATGCATCCTCACAGGATTTCATTGGTTTATTTATGTTTATTTAACCCTTTCATGCAGACTCCTGTGTTTTAGAGTTTTGCCAAATAAAGACTTGGTTCAAAAGCAGCATGTCCAAACATAAATATATATTTTGGAAAAGTAACTGAGGAATGAAATAGACAACATTGTGCAATGAATTACAATATTGGGGAATAAAACTCTTAGGTTGGGCCCGGGATTGGAGAATGCAAGTTGAATAGTAAAGAAGCCGCCTGACATTGTGACAACTAATCTCTGGCCAGATCTGGTCCTATGGTCAGCACAGGGGCAGATCTAGCCATTTTGGGGCCCTAGGCCCAATATAAATATGTGGCCCTTAAAGTCATTACATAGGCCTATATATAAAATTATGTGTTTTGGTGATAGTTTAGTGTTTTGTCTCATATATATCTTCCATTGCTTTATATAAGTCACAAGTAAAGATCAAGCTTATTTATGTGTGTGTTCACCGCAACTGGTGTGACAGTTGGGGCCCCTCTGGAGGACAGATTTGGTGGGGGCCCTGGGCAATTGCCTAGGTTTGCCTAATGACCACCGAGGGGTAAAAGCAGCGTAAGGGGGCACATCTGGTATGCCAGGCGTTGCCATTGAGCCGTTTAGAGGAGTCAATGGCCTATCAACGAAACAATAATGAAGGTGCCCACCAGAAGACCACAGTGAAGGGTTTACCCCTCTAGCCATAACTGTTTACCAATGCTGACTAGTTAAGGGATTGTACTATCTAGTCCTATTAGCTCAACCTGGTGAAACTGTAGTGGTCAGTTTATTTCCTGTGTGAATGTCAGTCTGATACCCACCTCTGACCAGCAGGAACATCTGCTCCAAAGCGAAGAGGCTTATCCATGGATTGGTCACTTTTCATGGACACACAGCTAGGCACTGGAGAAGGGGGTCTCTTAAGCTGAATGGGGCTGGATCACACAAAAACAAAGTAGTCCAAAAGTTCTTCAAGAGTACTAAAACCAAAATCACACTCGAACTACATGCTATTTGGAACAGAAGAATTTACAATGCAAGAATGGGCCAAACGTCCTCACAGGATTTCATTGGTTTATTTATGTTTATTTAAAGGTACACTGTGTAAGATTTTTAGTAATTTATTTCCAGAATTCATTATACCCATTCACTATTGTTACCTTTTTCATGAATACTTACCACCACCACCATCAAATTCTAAGTATTCAATATCACTGGAAAAATTGCACTTTTCATACATGAAAAGGGGGATCTTCGCCATGGTCCGCCATTTTGAATTTCCAGAAATAGCTACAGTTAGGGCCAGAAATATTTGGACAGCAACACAGTTATCATCCTTTTCCACCCTATACCCCACCACAATGGACTTGCAATAAAACAAACAAGCTGTGCATTAACTGTAGACTCTCAGCGTTAATGTGAAGGTGTTAAAATCCATATCGCATAAACAGGAATGAAATAGCAACGTTTTTTGTGTGTGTTGCCCACTTTTCAAGGGATCAAAAGTAATTGGACAGTAGGCTTCTCAGCTATTTTCCAGTCAGATGTGTGCTATTCCCATACTACACCATCACCAAGATGTCAATACAAGGTCTTAGAGTTCATTTGAAGTGTTCCATTTGCATTTCCATATATTTTTACGGAATATCCATGAGATCCAAAGTCCATCTGTCACCATCAGTGATGCAAGCCATCATAAGGTGGAAAAAAAGCTAAACAAACCCATTTGAGAGATGGCGAAACATTGAATATGATTAATTCAAGAGTTCAGAATGTTGGAATAAAGAAATACCGGAGCAACACCAAATTTCCCGGCAACATGGAAGACAAATGCTGTGGATGACAGACAATATTCTGTATCTGGTGAACAAAAACCCATCTCCCAACAGCTGGCCAGATGTAGAACAGTGTCCAGGTGAACGGTGGAGACATGTCCAAGGCAACAATCAAGAAAAAGATCAAGACCATTCAGAAACACTTCACCATAGGAAATACAGATGGTTCACTAAAAGATGTAAATTATTGATTGCATCAGAAATAGCAATACCAGATTTGGCTTTGCCAAACAACGTCTTAAAAAGACTGTATAGGTCTTGAGTTACATCCTATGGACAGAGGAGACAAAAATCATCTTGTACAAGGGTAATGGGAAGAAATGGGTATAGAGAAGGGAAGGAACTGCTCATGATTCAAAGCATACCACCCAATCAGTGAATCATGGTGGTGGTAGTGTCATGGTGTGGACATGCATATCTGTCAATACGATTATCCCCTTGTATTTATTGATGATGAGGACTACCGACAAAAGCCACAGGATGAATTCTGAAGATTTTCAGGCTATATTATCATGTCATATGAAACCTAATGGTTCTGAACTCATTGGACAATGCTTCACAGTGCAGATGGACAATGACCCAAAGCTTCATCTGAACGCCACTAGCCATTTCTACCCCAAAAAAGTGGAATATTATTCAATGCCCCAGTCAATCACCTCACCTGAGTACGGTTGAGCAAGCATTTCACTTGCTGGAGGCAAAACTGAAGGGAAAACACCCTAAGAATAAGCAGGAACTGAAGACTGTTGCAATAGAGAGCTCACCATAGCACCACCAGGGATAAAACCCAGTGTCTATTGATGTCTATGGATTGCAAATTACAGGCTGTAACTGACTGGAAAGTATTTGCAACCAAATAATTACAAATTGAAAGTTTGATGTATAAATACTAGACTGTCCAATTACTTTTGGTCCCTTATAAATGGGGTAGCACTGATAGAAAATGACATAATTCCTTCACAGTTTACTCGATTTGGACGCAAACACCCCCATATTAAAGCTGAAAGTCTGCTGTTAATGTACATCTTGTTTGTTTCATTTCAAATCCATTGGGATGGTGTACAGCACCAAAAACATGAAAATTGTGCAGATGTCCAAATATTTATGGCCCTAACTGTATTTTTAGCTGCAAAAATGACTGTACTTGGACCATACTAGAAAATATTTGTTCATTACTTGGTAAACTTTCATGAAAAGATCAAATTTGGCAACCCAGTTTCAATAAGCAGCATAGTTGAAGTACCTTTTATGACCATTTCCTGCACAGTGTACCTTTTAACCCTGTCATGCTGAGTCCTGCTTTTTAGGGTTTTGCCAAATAAAGACCTGATTCAACAACAGCGTGTCCAAAACTTAATATATATTTTGGAAAAGTAACTGTGGAATGAAATAGATAACATTGTTAAATAAATTACAATATTGGGGAGTAAAACTCTTAGATTGGGCCCAGGATTGGAGAATGCAAGTTGAATGGTACAGAGCCCCCCTGACATTGAGACAACTAATCTCTGGCCAGATCTGGTCCTATGGTCTGCACAGGGGCAGATCTAGCCATTTTGGGGCCCTAGGCCAAATATAAATATGTGGCCCTAAAAAGTCATTACATAGATATAAAAGTATGTGTTTTTCATGATATTTTAGTGTTTTGTCTCATATATATCTTCCATTACTTTATATAAGTCACAAGTAAAGATCAAGCCTATTTGTGTGTGTGTTCACCGCAACTGGTGTGATAGTTGGGACCCCTCTGGAGGACAGATTTGGTGGGGGCCCTGGGCAATTGCCTAGGTTTGCCTAATGACCACCGAGGGGTAAAAGCAGAGTAAGGGGGCACATCTGGTATGCCAGGCATTGCCATTGAGCCTTTTAGAGGAGTCGTGGGCCTATCAACGAAACAACAATGAAGGTGCCAACCTGAAGACCCCAGTGAAGGGTTTACCCCTCTAGCCATTGCCGTTTACCAATGCTGACTAGTTAAGGGATTGTACTATCTAGTCCTATTAGCTCAACCTGGTGAAACTGTAGTGGTCAGTTTATTTCCTGTGTGAATGTCAGTCTGATACCCACCTCTGACCAGCAGGAACATCTGCTCCAAAGCGAAGAGGCTTATCCATGGATTGGTCACTTTTCATGGACACACAGCTAGGCACTGGAGAAGGGGGTCTCTTAAGCTGAATGGGGCTGGATCACACAAAAACAAAGTAGTCCAAAAGTTCTTCAAGAGTACTAAAACAAATATACTGTAGTGGCCCACTCAGAGTCCGGACCTCGGTCCTACAGACAATCTGTAGTGGGTGATGACAGAGAGCGTCCATACTCGGACTACATGCTATTTGGAGCAGAAGAAATTACAATGCAAGAATGGGCCATGCGTCCTCACAGGATTTCATTGGTTTATTTATGTTTATTTAACCCTTTCATGCAGACTCCTGTGTTTTAGAGTTTTGCCAAATAAAGACTTGGTTCGAAAACAGCATGTCCAAAACTAAATATATATTTTGGAAAAGTAACTGTGGAATGAAATAGATAACATTGTGCAATAAATCACAATAGTTGAGAGTAAAACTCTTAGATTGTGACCAGGATTGAAGAATGCAAGTTGAATGGTACAGAGGCCGCCTGACATTGTGACAACTAATCTCTGGCCAGGTCTGGTCCTATGGTCAGCACAGGGGCAGATCTAGCCATTTTGGGGCCCTAGGCCAAATATAAATATGTGGCCCTAAAAGTCATTACATAGATATGAAATTATGCGTTTTGGTGATAGTTTAGTGTTTTGTCTCATATATATCTTCCATTGCTTTATATAAGTCACAAGTAAAGATCAAGCCTATTTATGTGTGTGTTCACCGCAACTGGTGTGACAGTTGGGAAGCCTCTGGAGGACAGATTTGGTGGGGGCCTTGGGCAATTGCCTAGGTTTGCCTAATGACCAGCGAGGGGTAAAAGGTAGGGCTGTGTTCAAAAAATCGATCCACGATCCAATATCGATTCACGCTCAAAAACACGATATCGATCCAAAAATGTGTGGATCTATCTTCTCCAGGCGAGTGGCACTATTTTCTTTTACGCGGAGGAATACTAGGCTATAAAGCGTTTGCCGGGAAAACAAAATCGAAACTTAAGGCGGCAAAATGGCTGAATCAGCAGCATCTCTAAAAACACCACCTGGATTGAAGGCAGATGTTTGGAAACATTTTGGATTCAAAAGCTACAAGGACAAAGATGAGTTGGACAAAACAAACGCGGTGTGCAAACTGTGTCGGCGAGATGTACCATATAGTGGCAATACTACCAATCTCCGAAACCACATAGCCAGGCACCACGGCGACCTGGCTAAACCTACCTCATCGAACCAAACCGCACTTGAAAAGGCATTTAAGGTGAAATTCCCTTCGAATTCTACGCGTTCCTTATTGATCACCGAGGGAATTGGTATATTTATTACGAAAGACCTCCAACCCTACAGCGTGGTGGAAAATGCGGGATTTAGACCACTCATGAAGAGGCTAGAACCACGGTATGTTGTGCCCAGTCGGAGACATCTCAGCGAAACGGTCATCCCACAAATGTATGGGAAAACCAAAGATGCCCTTCTGCATTCACTTCAACTTGCCGAGAGGGTGGCGTTAACCTGTGATTCCTGGACCTCGAGAAATACGGTGTCCTACTTAACAATCACTTGTCATCACACCGACGAGGAGTGGAGACTGGCCTCGAGCGTACTTCAGACCAGGGCAGTTGAGACGAGCCACACTGCAGCCAATCTAGCAGACCTGCTCGCTGAAGCCATAGAGGAGAGGGAAATCTCAGATAAAAACCCCGCTATCGTCACGGATAATGCAGCGAACATAGTTAGAGCGGTGCAACTGATGGGTCGTTTTCACATGGGCTGCTTCGCCCACCTCCTCAACCTGGCAGCCCAAGCAGGACTTAAAACCCCTGCTATCGCACGCCTACTGGGGAGGGTAAGGTGGATTGTTGCGTTCTTCCATCTAAGTACCACTGCGAGCCACAACTTGAAGGAAAAGCAACAGCTACTTCAACTGCCGCAACACAAACTCGTGATGGATGTCAGCACCCGATGGAATAGCTCACTGGAAATGTTGGGCCGCTTCCTCCAGCAATCTCAGCAGCGCTGATGTCCCCCGACATCCACAGGAGGGAGAGTGACCTCTGCACATTGACTGAGACGGACATCACCACTGCCGAGGACGTGGTTAGATGCCTTGGACCCATGAAGACCGCCACCCTCGCCATATCTGAGGAGGAGTCCCCATCCATGTCAATGGTTGCCCCACTACAATTTCAACTACTTAATCAGATGGCATGCACTGCTGAAGACACGGCCATCATTAAGGAGCTCAAAACTGCTGTCCACCAGAACTTGAGTTCAAGGTATGTACACTTATTCATTTAATTTATTATCATCTATACTGTATTTAACATGACTGGTTGTGTAGCAGTAGCAGCACTGACGTGTGTTGTTTTTGAATAAATGTATCTCTGATTTTATTCTCATCTTCTTACATAGAATAGATCAGTGATTTTAGATTGTATTGTATTCATAATAGTGCTTGCATGACTGTTCCTGCATTTACTATAGGCCTACCCTGCTATGTAGCCTAATGGATGCATGTTTAATCTATCTATCCATCTATCTAAAATGATATGTGTCCCTCTATATAGATATGAAGACCTGAAGGAGACCCTGTGCGTAGCGTCATCCTTGGACCCTCGTTTCAAGACCCTACCATTCCTGTCTGATGAGGCACGTGAGGCTGTCTTCCTGAAATTGACCTCTGAAGCTGCTCATCAAAACCCATCATCCGATGTAGGTTTGCAGATAATATAGGGTGCCCATTTGAAAATTTATACTATTTTTTTTATTGGGATGCAAAAGAATGAATTGAATGAACCTATTTTAATATTTAATTTTTCTTCAAATGCTACTATTACTATGTCAGAACGCTATAAAGGACTTTTAGAAAAAGCACAACAAATACCTCCTCTTAATGTATATTCTCTACAAGTCTTCTGTTGTCCAGTCTTGCACTTTAAATGTCTGTATGAGCACTGTCTATGTCCATACTGTCTTATGTCCATGTATGAGTACTGTCTATGTCTATACTGTCTATGTCCTTACCTAGATTAGTCTATGTCTGCATGGGAAAGCAAGAAACGTAATTTCAAATTCTTTCTATGTAAAGAAATTGACAATAAAACAAACTTGACTTGACTTGACTTGAATTCAAGTTAATTTGTGTATTATTCTCTTGTCTAATATTTTTCTACATCAGAACACTACACTAGAGCAAGAGGACCCTCATGGTTCAACCGACGCTGCACCTGCACTTGGACCAACTCCACCCAAGAGGCCCAAAGACTCTGCTCTGATGGCTTTACTGGGGTCAGCCTACACACCAGCGACTCCACCAGAGAAGAGAACAACATCTGAAAGGGCAGAGGAAGAGGTCGCCACCTACAGGAAAGTGCCAGCTATTTCTCTTTCAGAAAATCCACTGAGATGGTGGCAGGTGCATGCAGAGGATTTCCCTCTTTTGTCAGGCCTGGCAAAGGAATACCTTTGCATACCGGGGACCAGTGTCCCATCTGAACGGGTTTTTTCAACAGCTGGAGACATTGTTTGCGCTCAGAGGAGCTGCCTAACTCCTCAGCATGTCGACCAGCTCCTTTTCCTCCAGAAAAATTACAAGATTCCTGAAGTTTAGGCATATTTTTATATATATTTTTTTATATGTCAGGCATGTTTTTGCACTGTTCTTGTTGCTGAGCTGGCTGGTTAGTCCTCGTTATTGATGTGTTACTCCTGTAAGGACTATGTTATTCAACCACATAAGCTTATAGCACACTCTTACATACATTCAGTCCAAGGCACTCAGCTCTCTCTCTCTCTCTCTCTCTCTCTCTCTCTCTCTCTCTCTCCCTACCCTTCTCCCCTCTCTCTCCCTACCCTTCTCCCCTCTCTCTCTCTCTCCCTCCCTCTCTCTCTCTCCCTCCCTCTCCCCCCCTCTCTCTCTCTCTAGATACTCTCTCTCTCCCTCCCTCTCTCTCTCTCCCTCTCTCTCTCTCTCTCTCCCCCCCCTCACACACACACACACACACACACACACACACGCCTGAGCATAACAAATCTACAAAACAGTAAATAATCCTAGTTCAAAAAATTGTTCCTGAATGTAGGGGTGGGGATATCGTCAGATGCAGATAAAGTGTGGATGCTTGGGGGGTTAGTTTATGTGGTCCAGTGACGATCTGTCTGTCCTTCGGTGTGATGTTGACTTCTTTTTTCAATTAAGCCATCTGTTACATGAGCAACCTCCTGTATGTCATTTCACGAGTCTCTGGTTAAAAGACTGTGGGCAGGGGGTGCTTGAAGTTTTCCAATATGAGGATCATTATAATTTATTTATGTTTTATTTGGTCATTGTTATTTAATTCTGGTCATTGTTAATTCTGCCATGGTTATGCTACTGTACTTACATTTCAAAATAATACTTGTATTTTTTACTAAAATAAATACTTGATACTTGACTCTTCTCTCTCTGTGTGTCTCTCTTACACATAGACAGATACAATCACCAACACATGGGGCCGTTTTGTCTATTGGACAGTATTTATTTCCATTATGTCTGTAAATAGATCGATATCGAATCGAATCGGATCGAATCGTGGATCGAATCGGATCGTGACCTTGTGAATCGAAATCGAATCGATCTAGGGAATTCGGATCGATTCCCAGCCCTAGTAAAAGGCGTTGCCATTGAGCCGTTTAGAGGAGTCATGGGCCTATCAACGAAACAATGAAGGTGCCCAACAGAAGACCACAGCGAAGGGTTTACCCCTCTAGCCATAACTGTTTACCAATGCTGACTAGTTAACCCTTTTACTGCCGTCGTCGCAAAATTGCGTCAGGTTGCGGTATTGAATTAGGTGGGCTGTCACGTCGAATAGAGTGTAAAATCTTGTCCCTACTCCTTTCCACTGGGTGGCAGACATGTGGTACTTCAATCCTTTCTAAGAATTTCGATCCCTCTTAGTGAATTTTTTTCGAGTAATTTCCATCTGAAAACCCAGACGCGGAAGTGCGTTGCAAGTCACTATTTCAAAACAAAGGAGGATCGGCGTTGTGAGATTGTGCACATAATTTCCTCTAATTCAAGCCCAAATACATTCCAAATGCAATTTGTCTTTGTGGTTTATGTGTAGTGACATTATATTTTCCCACAAGTTGATTGTATATGTGTAGACATTTATAATATGGCCTTAGGCAATGCGTCTCCTATTGCTAGCTTAGCCGTGGCTACAGAGAAGAACAGCCAATTCGAATAGGTAGAGAAATAGATCCCCTTGCCAAACACAAAGAAACATGGCGTCAGTCTAACATACATAAACAGTTTTACAAACATAAATGATCCTAACCACAACTCAATGGAAAGTTTCGGGATTGAGAGAAGTGGTTTGTTTGGAGACTTCATTACGTAGGGGAGTTCCCATTTGAACACACGCGACGCGAAGGCGAAGCCCTGTTCCAAGCGAGCTGAACCCATGCGACTGGTTTCATTCACTGAATAAATCTGAAGCAAGTAGCCTAGGCCTGCCCCCAGACGACAACTTGTCATGATGTTTTGTGTGCAATGCAATTGCGTATTTCGCCCCTCAAGTAATTGCAGCCATTATTATAAGAAAAAAGATGTTGCTGCTGAGATTGCAACACAGACGATCAATCGGCTGTTTGGGACCTCCCCTGTCAAACACAGAAACACGGTGTAGCCTACCTAGGAAACATTATGATCCTGAACACAAACTAATGAACATTTGCGGGGTTGTGAGAATGTGTTTGCTTGGCGATTTGTAAATGGTTACGGGGGATTTCCTTAGAACATGCAAGAAGCGTTTATTGTCATCCAAACCCACAGGGCGATATGCGTAATTTCACTGAACAAACCTCTAAATAGCACAGGCAACCACCAAGTAGCCTATCTTGTCATGCGTTTTATGCAATACAATGCCATATGTCGCCCCTAAAGTGATTGCAGTCATCATGTGTTTATAGAAATAGGCTATATTTCACTTGGTGGTGAACTTTGACGTGCGTCTTCCCCTAGGCTGGAGTAGGCGAAAAAGCTAAAACATAAAGAAAAAGTATGTAATTTCCCTCTATGAAAGACAGTAAGTAAAACCACTGCTACAAAAAAGAATGGATTATCCTGTTAGACGTTGTATATCCCGTAGAAATTCGATACATGGCTTGGGGAAATATCTGCGTTTTTTTTCACCGTCGCGCACGGCGAAATGAAGACGCATAGGCTACCCTATAACACGAATATTTTAGACTTGTCGAAAACTGGGTTGGTCACCGTGGTTGGACTGTTTTTTATTAGAGTTTGTCTAGTCACTAAAGCAGAGGAGGGGGCGGAACCGGAGAGACTGGAGAGGAAAGCGCTGCGCTATGCGTGAGGGGGGAGGGTGCCGCCGCTTCTGATCGCCTTCAGGCGGTCGACTTTGTTACATATAACGTATACTAGGCTATAACTTGATATCGTCGGCCTAATTGGGCTGTGTGTATTTTCGACCCATCTCGGTATATGCCTAACAGTAGCCTACGATACCAAAATGAATAGAAGCAGTTTATAAGTCAATAGAGCTGAGATAACAGGAGAGGTGGTGCTGATTTGCTCCGCCTCTCCACCCCTTTTCCTGAAACTGATTTCAGGAGGGTACACCTCATGATACAAATTAGGCCTGTTTTATGCCCATTATCTTGACACTGTGCCCATTAGTTCTGTGAAATGTAAGTGACAATCTGTAACATTCATTCACTGAGCTATGCTGATGATCATCCAGGATGATCCTATGCATACAGAGGTCACTGTCCCTGCGCCTTATCCAAATAGCCTACAGTAGGCTATATAGGTCACAGGTGTAGTAAAATAGGCTATATAGGCATATACAGTGAGTCCAATATGTATTTGATCCCTTGCTGATTTTGCCCGTTTGCCCACTAATAAAGACATGATCAGTCTATAAATTTATGATAATATGTATTCAAACATGGAGAGACAGAATATCAAAAAGAAATTCCAGAAAATAACTTAAAATAATATATTTTAATTTATTTGTATTTAATTTAGGGTAATTAGTATTTGACCCCTCTAGCTAAAGAAGATAAAGTGCTTTGTGGCAAAGCCCTAGTTTTCTAGCACTGAGGTTAGATGCTTCTTTTAGTTAATGACAATGTTTGTGCATATAGTAGAAACTATTTTTGCCCATTTCTCTTTGCACATTATCTCTAAAACATTAATAGTTTGTGGCTGTAGCTTGGCAAATGGGAGGTTCAGTTCTCTCCATAGAATTACTAAAGGGTTAATATTTGGAGACTGTCTAGGCCACGTCACGACTTTAATATGCTTCTTATTGAGCCATTCCTTCGTTGCTTTGACTGTATGTTGTGTATTATTGTCATGTTGGGAGATCCAACAATGGCCCACCCATCAGTGTAGTGGTGGAGGGAAGGACGTTTGCACTCAGGGTTGCACATTACATGTCTCCCTCCATCCATTCATTGACGATGTGAAGTTGTCCTGTGCCTTGGCCAGACAAACACCCTCAAACCATAATGATACCACTTTCATGCATGATGGTGAGGAGGGTGTTCTTGGGATCATAGACAGTGGTACTCTTTCTCAAAACACATTGAATTGTGATAATGCCAAACAGCTTGATTTTGGTTTCATCTGACTACAGCACCTCCTTATCATATCCTAAACCAGTCTGATGTCCATTGGCAAACCTCAAGTGGGACTGCGCAGGTTCCTTCTGAAGTAGAGGTACCATGTGTGCACTATAGGATTTTAAACCTCTGTGGCATTAAGTGCTACCAGTAGTTTTCTCAGTGATTTTGGTCCCAGTAGCTTTGATATCATTGCCTAGTTCATCCCGTACAGCTCTAGGGTGATTTCTTTCTGTTCTCATGATTATCAAATCCCTACAAAAGGTCAAATCTTGTATAGAACCCCAGACAGACTGATGGATAGTCATTTTGTATTCCTCACATTTTGGAAGAAATGCATCAACAGCTGGGTCATTAATACCCAGTCTCTTTCTTGTGGCTTTGCAGCCCATTTAATCTTTGTTCAGGTCTAAAATCGTGTCCCTGATATCATTTGACCACTCTTTGGTCTTTCCCATGCTAGTGAGGTTGGAGTGTGACTGATTCACTCATACTATGGACTGATTCTGCTGATTCAATGTGTCTTTTATGCATGTTAGTATGTACAGGTGTCTTTAATTCAGATGACAAGTTGATCGGAAGTGCCCATCTGGTCTGTGGGCCCGGAACTGTAATCAGTTGGCAGGGGATCAAATACTTATTTTGCTCGATGAAATGGAAATAAATTAATATATATTCTCTTCAGTTAATTTCTGGATTTTCTTTTTGATATTCTGTCTCTCCATATTAGAATACATATTATCATAACATTTATTGACTGATCATGTCTTTGTTAGTAGGCAAACCAACACAATCAGCAAGGGATCAAATACATATTGGACTCACTGTATGTGTACTGAATATGTGTGCTTACCCTGTCTGAGAAAGGTTTTCACAGACTAAAAAGTCACAGGTAGACACAAACACTTTTGGCACTCCAGGCAACAACCTCCCAGTTATTCCGTTTCTTGCTATGTTATTATTATTACAATATTAGTTACAAAATTTATTATATTTACTATATGTTAGGCTTAAAACTACTTTTTTACTTGACCATAATATATGTGCACAACATGACAGTAATGGGATGCCACATATTTCTAAATAAATTCAATAATCTATTGAAAATCTATTGAAAATCATCAATATTTTCCATTACTAATTAAAAATTAAAAATGGCCGCCCCATGTGACATCATAATATGCTAATTAGGTATGCATATTTACTCCCTAAATAAACTATGAGTCTTCCTCAACATTTTTGTAATTTACAGTTAGGCTCTATCTGTTACCACTGTCAGTCAGTTTATTTCCTGTGTGAATGTCATTCTGATACCCACCTATGATCAGCAGGAACATCTCCTGCTCCAAAGCGAAGAGGCTTATCCATGGACTGGTCACTCTTCATGGACACACAGCTAGGCACTGGAGAAGGGGGTCTCTTAAGCTGCATGGGGCTGGATCACAGAAAAACAAAGTAGTCCAATAGTTCTTCAAGAGTACTAAAACAAATATACTGTAGTGGCCCACTCAGAGTCCGGACCTCAATCCTATAGACAATCTGTAGTGGCTGATGACAGAGAGCGTCCTCACTCGGACTACATGCTATTTGGAGCAGAAGAAATTACAATGCAAGAATGGGCCATGCGTCCTCACAGGATTTCATTGGTTTATTTATGTTTATTTAACCCTGTCATGCAGACTCCTGTGTTTTAGAGTTTTGCCAAATAAAGACTTGGTTCAACAACAGCGTGTCCAAAACTTAATATATATTTTGGAAAAGTAACTGTGGAATGAAATAGATAACATTGTGCAATAAATTACAATAGTGGAGAGTAAAACTCTTAGATTGTGTCCAGCATTGGAGAATGCAAGTTGAATGGTACAGAGGCCGCCTGACATTGTGACAACTAATCTCTGGCCAGATCTGGTCCTGTGGTCAGCAGATCTAGCCATTTCGGGGCCCTAGGCCATATGTAAATGTGTGGCCCTAAAATGTCATTACATACAGTATATATAAAATTATGTGTTTTGGTGATAGTTTAGTGTTTTGTCTCATATATATCTTCCATTGCTTTATATAAGTCACAAGTAAAGATCAAGCTTATTTATGTGTGTGTTCACCGCAACTGGTGTGACAGTTGGGGCCCCTCTGGAGGACAGATTTGGTGGGGGCCCTGGGCAATTGCCTAGGTTTGCCTAATGACCACCGAGGGGTAAAAGCAGAGTAAGGGGGCACATCTGGTATGCCAGGCGTTGCCATTGAGCCTTTTAGAGGAGTCATGGGCCTATCAACGAAACAATAATGCAGGTGCCCACCAGAAGACCACAGTGAAGGGTTTACCCCTCTAGCCATAACTGTTTACCAATGCTGAGTAGTTAAGGGATTGTAATATCTAGTCCTATTAGCTCAACCTGGTGAAACAGTAGTGGTCAGTTTACTTCCTGTGTGAATGTCAGACTGATACCCACCTCTGACCAGCAGGAACATCTCCTGCTCCAAAGCGAAGAGGCTGCTCCATGGACCGGTCACTCTTAATGGACACACAGCTTGGCACTGGAGAAGGGGGTCTCTTAAGCTGCATGGGGCTGGATCACACAAAAACAAAGAAGTCCAAAAGTTCTTCAAGAGTACTAAAACCAAAATCACACTCGGACTACATGCTAATTGGAACAGAAAAAAATACAATGCAAGAATGGGCCAAACGTCCTCACAGGATTTCATTGGTTTATTTATGTTTATTTAAAGGCACACTGTGTAAGATTTTTAGTGATTTATTTCCAGAATTCACAATACCCATTCACTAATGTTACCTGTTTCATGAATACTTACCACCACCATCAAATTCTAAGTATTCAATATGACTGGAAAAATTGCACTTTTCATACATGAAGAGGGGGATCTTCTCCATGGTCCGCCATTTTGAATTTCCATAAATAGCTATTTTTAGCTACAAAAATGACTTTACTTGGGCCATACTACAAAATATTTGTTTATTACTTGGTAAACTTTCATGAAAAAATCAAATTTGGCAAAAGGCAACCCAGTTTCAATGAGCAGCAACGATGCAGTATCTTTTTTGACCGTTTCCTGCACAGTGTCCCTTTAACCCTTTCATGTAGAGTCCTGTTTTTTAGGGTTTTGCCAAATAAAGACCTGGTTCAACAACAGCATGTCCAAAACTTAATATATATGTTGGAAAAGTAACCGTGGAATGAAATAGATAACATTGTGCAATAAATTACAATAGTGGGGAGTAAAAAACTCTTAGATTGTGCCCAGGATTGGAGAATGCAAGTTGAATGGTAAAGAGGCCGCCTGACATTGTGACAACTAATCTCTGGCCAGATCTGGTCCTATGGTCAGCACAGGGGCAGATCTAGCCATTTTGGGGCCCTAAGCCAAATATAAATATGAAGTGAAAGCCCATGTGATACTCCAACTCCCATTGTCATTGTGACAAGGCACTCCACAGCACACAAGTGAACACTGCACACAACAAAATTGCATGTATATGCCTCACACGTGCAAGGGGGCAGCCCTCAGTGGCGCCCCATGGGGAGCAGTGCGGCGAATATGTGGCCCTGAAAGTCATTACATAGATATGAAAGTATGCGTTTTGGTGATAGTTTAGTGTTTTGTCTCATATATATCTTCCATCACTTTATATAACTCACAAGTAAAGATTAAGCCTATTTATGTATGTGTTCACGCAACTGGTGTGACAGTTGGGGCCCCTCTGGAGGACAGATTTGGTCGGGGCCCCGGGCAATTGCCTAGGTTTGCCTAATGACCACAGAGGGGTAGAAGCAGCGTAAGGGGGCACATCTGGTATGCCAGGTGTTGCCATTGAGCCCTTTAGAGGAGTTATGGGCCCATCAACGAAACAATAATGAAGGTGCCCACCAGAAGACCACAGTGAAGGGTTTACCCCTCTAGCCATAACTGTTTACCAATGCTGACTAGTTAAGGGATTGTACTATCTAGTCCTATTAGCTCAACCTGGTGAAACTGTAGTGGTCAGTTCATTTCCTGTGTGAATGTCAGACTGATACCCACCTCTGACCAGCAGGAACATCTCCTGCTCCAAAGCGTATTGGGAGATCCATGGACTGGTCACTCTTCATGGACACACAGCTCGGCACTGGAGAAGGGAGTCTCTTAAGCTGCATGGGGCTAGATCATACAAAAACAAAGTAGTCCAAAAGTTCTTCAAGAGTACTAAAACCAAAATCACACTCGAACTACATGCTATTTGGAACAGAAGAATTTACAATGCAAGAATGGGCCAAACGTCCTCACAGGATTTCATTGGTTTATTTATGTTTATTTAAATGTGCGCTGTGTAAGATTTTAAGTAATTTATTTCCAGAATCATAATACCCATTCACTAATGTTACCTTTTTCATGAATACACCACCATCAAATTCTAAGTATTCATTATGACTGGGAAAGTTGCACTTTTCATACATGAAAAGGTGGATCTTCTCCATGGTCCGCCGTTTTTAATATCCAGAAATAGATATTTTTAGCTGCAAAAATGACTTTACTTGGGAAATACTACAAAATATTTGTTTATTACTTGGTAAACTTTCATGAAAAGATCAAATTAAGCAACCCAGTTCCAATGAGCAGCATAGCTGCAGTACCTTTTTTGACTGTTTCCTGCACAGTGTCCCTTTAACCCTGTCATGCTGAGTCCTGTTTTATTTTTAGGGTTTTGCCAAATAAAGCCCTGGTTCAACAACAGCATGTCCAAAACTAAATATATATTTTGGAAAAGTAACTGTGGAATGAAATAGATAACATTGTGCAATAAATTACAATAGTGAGGAGTAAAACTGTTAGATTGTGCCTAGGTTTGGAGAATGCAAGTTGAATGGTACAGAGGTCGCCTGACATTGTGACAACTAATCTCTGGCCAGATCTGGTCCTATTGTCAGCACAGGGGCAGATATAGCCATTTTGGGGCCCTAGGCCAAATATAAACATGTGGCCCTAAAAGTCATTACATAGACATAAAATTGTGTGCTTTGGTGATATTTCAGTGTTTTGTCTCATATATATCTTCAATTACTTTATATAAGTCACAAGTAAAGAGCTAGCCTCATTGTGTGTGTGTGTGTGTGTGTGTGTGTGTGTGTGTGTGTGTGTGTGTGTGTGTGTGTGTGTGTGTGTGTGTGTGTGTGTGTGTGTGTGTGTGTGTGTGTGTGTGTGTGTGTGTGTGTGTGTGTGGGGTGTGTGTGTGTGTGTGTGTGTGTGTGTGTGTGTGTGTGTGTGTGTGGGTGTGGGTGTGTGGGTGTGGGTGTGGGTGTGGGTGTGGGTGTGTGTATGTTCACCGCAACTGGTGTGACAGTTGGGCCCCCTCTCGAGGACAGATTTGGGGGGGGGGGTCTGAGCAATTGCCTAGGTTTGCCTAATGACCACCGAGTGGTAAAAGCAGAGTAACTGGCATGTCAGATGTTGCCATTGATTCCTTCAGAGGAGTTGTGGGCCTATCAATGAAACACCAATGAAGGTGCCCACCTGAAGACCTGAGTGAAGGGTTTACCCCTCTAGCCATAACCGTTTCCCACTAGTTACAGTTTTTCTCGATTGGTTTGGCTAATTTCTCAAAACTGAGATGACATTCTCAAAACAACACGGACAAATCTCCAAACCAACTTACAATTTCCCACAACAGAATGGCATTTTTCATCACTTTCATCAAATTTCAAATGCATTGTACATGTCTCAAATGTTTAGTACATCTCAGCAGATGGCTATATACAAGTGCCCTACAGTTGACACATTGAGCATACATTTAGCACATTTTCCAAATAAATTGACCTGTCTTATCTAAACGAATTAGACAATTCTCAGTCTAATGGTTGCCCTCTCCAAAACATGTCAGCATGATTTCATTGTGTGAGTCATTATGCAAAGTAGTCTACACAATTGTCAAAACAGTCAAGGACATAATATTTTAAGAATTTCTTTACTGTAAACAGTAAATTCATGACAGTGTTCAACATGCCAGATGGTATTGTAACTTGACTAGTTTGTAGAAAATAATTTTACAACCATGTATACTACAGTTTCCTCTGTTATTTGGCTAATTTCCTGACATTTTTTCAAACGGTATTCTGTGGAAGGAATTTAGTTTCGACACACGGGTAAACAGTTTTTGGAGTGATATGAGAAAGTGATGAGGATCCATGGCAATATGCTGAACCATCCAGTTTATTTTGACAGAATGACTAAATGAATGCAAATGAGCCAAACCAATTGAGAAGGATATATGCCATTTTTATGGCACTGACTATTTATGTGGGAGAAGGTTTAGTGCTGACGCAAGAATGAGCTGTTTTTGGGAGGTATATGACATTTTGCTAGTTATCTGAACTGTTGTGCAGAAGTGTAAGAATGTTTAGCCAAATGACCCAAAATTTATAGAAATGTCATCTCGTTTTCAAGAAATTAGCCAAACCAATCGAGAAAAACTGTAAGAGATTGTACTATTATATCTAGTCCTATTAGCTCAACCTGGTATAACTGTAGTGGTAAGTTTATTTCCTGTGTGTATGTCAGACTGATACCCACCTCTGGCCAGAAGGAACATCTCCTGTTCCAAAGCTAATAGGCTGTTTCATTGACTGGTCACTCTTCATGGACACACAGCTCGGCACTGGAGAAGGGGGTCCCTTAACACTAGAACTACCACAAAGGGGTCAATTGACCTTTTTACCTAAAAGACCCTCAAGAGGGTCATTTGACCCTTTGGACTCCCTGCGGACACTCCTTTTCTTTTGGAAATGTGGCTGTTAGCAGCTCACAGCTGTCATTTGAGTCACAGGGTCGCTTGAGGCACATAATGTTGATTATGTTCTGTTCCTGTTCAGCAAATTGCTTTGATCATACACTGTATTGTAAAGCTAGATTCCAAATGTAAACAGGAGTATCCTGACACCCTCAGAATTGGAAACCCAGTCTGCACAGTGTTGGCTACTTATACGTTACAAAATGATAAACAATGAATAATTGACTTACCTGCACATACTGGTGCTACAGCTCTTACTCTGCCAGTATTCCTATCAACTGATACTCTGTATATTTGTTTCATAGCGATTCGTTTCTGGATTGGATTGGTCAAATAGATTAGTCACCTGCAATGTGGAACTCTCCTCATTTGTTAGGCAAAAATGATGTTACTTGTTATATACTAACTGATTATCATAATTTTGATATGACATCCATGATAGGACTTCCAAAACGTTCCAAAATATTTTATCCCAATTCCCTAACGCTATCTTGAAAATTGAGCAGACTATTCTGCATATGATGACTTATATGAAGAAAATGTGCTGACATGTTTTCAGGACAACCATTACACTGAGAATCAACCAATTGGGATAGATCAGCAAGGTACATTCATTTGAAAATTGTACTAAATGTAAGCTGATTGTGTTAACTGTAGGATACTTGTACATAGCCATTTGCAAGGATGTACTAAATGATTGAGACATGTACAAAAGCATTTGAAATTTGATGAAAGCAATGATAAATGCCATTCTGTTGTGAGAAACTGCAAATTAGTTTTGGGATTTGTCCATGTTTTGAGAATGACATCTCAGTTTCAAGAAATGTGCCAAACCAATGGAGAAAAACTGTAACACACTGTCCGCCAAACTGTGCTATCTGTCTTTGCTGCTGATATCTTTTTTTGCAAGTTGCTATTTACCTGTGGTGATCTTGGCTGTTTCCCCCTCACCCCACACACGGCCCCTAACAGCCTCATTACCATTGAGTGATTAGTGTATTTGGTAAAAGCAGCCGGGTCAAATGACCCCTCTCTGGTACTTCTAGGTAGGTAGAAAAATCCTGGTAGTTCTAGTGTTAAGCTGCATGGGGCTGGATCACAGAAATAAGTATGTCACAAAAGTGAATACACCCTCTCAGTTTTTGCAGATTTTTGAATATATATTTTCATAGGAAAGAACTACAGAAATTTCACTTTGACACAATGATTAGTGACCTGTTTACAACATATACAGTATAACCTCTTAAATGTGTTGTTCATTCACAAAAAAAATAAACAATACAGTCACGTTTAATGTTTGAACATGTATCCACAAAAGTGAGTACACCCCAGATGAAAATCCGGTAGAGAAGGGGCTGTGTTTGCTCGAAATCATCTCGAAATGAAACAAAATGAAAAGGGATGAAAAGTCAGGTCATCCGTGTGTGTTTCAACCTTTCTTTGCATTGAAATTTTACATTTTGAGTCTGCATCTGGCTTAAATTGATTGGTGTTTGATTTGAATGTAATCCTATGGAGAATATCATGATCTGCGTCAGTAGTCACAGTGCATGTTGACATGCATGTTTCTTTTAGGTGTATTTCAGATTCCCAATGTTGACAGCATTCATGCATCCCCAAACCATGTCAGTCCCAATATCATGCTTGGCTATTGAGAGGATACACTTTTTTTGTAAAACTCACTGACCATCACACATGCTTAACACCATCTAAAGCACATTTATTTATCATGGTCTCATCAGAGACAAACAGGCCAAGGATATGGATCACTGGAACCATGTCGTGTGATCTGAAGAGACCAAGATGAAGTGGGTGCTGACAGAGAGCGTCCATACTCGAACTACATGCTATTTCGAGCAGAAGAATTTACAATGCAAGAAAGGGCCAAACGTCCTCACAGGATTTCATTGGTTTATTTATGTTTATTTAACCCTTTCATGCAGACTCCTGTGTTTTTAGAGTTTTGCCAAATAAAGACCTGGTTCAACAACAGCATGTCCAAAACTTAATATATATTTTGGAAAATAACTGTTGAATGAAATACATAACATTGTGCAATAAATTACAATATTGGGGAGTAAAACTCTTAGGTTGGGCCCGGGATTGGAGAATGCAAGTTGAATGGTAAAGAAGCCGTCTGACATTGTGACAACTAATCTCTGGCCAGATCTGGTCCTATGGTCAGCACAGGGGCAGATCTAGCCATTTTGGGGCCCTAGGCCAAATATAAATCATGTGGCCCTATGTCGTCATTACGTAGACATACAATTGTGTGTTTTGGTGATATTTTAATGTTTTGTCTCATACAGTATATCTTCCATTACTTTATATAAGTGACAAGTTAAGATCAAGCCTGTTCATGTGTGTGTGTTCACCGCAACTGGTGTGACAGTTGGGCCCCCTCTGGAGGACAGATTTGGTGGGGGCCCTGGGCAATTGCCTAGGTTTGCCTAATGACCACCGAGGGGTAAAAGCAGAGTAAGGGGGCACATCTGGTATGCCAGAGGTTGCCATTGAGCCCTTTAGAGGAGTCGTGGGCCTATCAACGAAACACCAATGACAAAGGAGCCCATCTGAAGACCCCAGTGAAGGGTTTACCCCTCTAGCCATAACCGTTTACCAAACTGACTAGTTAAGCTCAACCTGGTGTAACTGTAGTGGTGAGTTCATTTCCTGTGTGAATGTCAGACTGATATAAACATCTTAACAAAAAAGTAACTTTGAATGACAGATTGAAGACACATCAACTGAGCATTAATAGTGATGAAAATTATTAATAACCTAGCTATGGCTATCGTAAAAATCAAGTAAAATCGATCTGGCCAAACACATATGCAGATCAATTCCTCAATTTCCTGAGAAATTAGAAAACCTGACATTCTAAAATGCTTCTGGACGTGCCAGTTTGATATGCTACGATGATGATAAACAGTTACATAACATTTGATAAAATATCAGATGATCTCATTACCCAGGAATCTGATTCATATTAATGTATGTTTGATCCAATATGCATTATGTATTGTTATAGTAGTGTTGATGGTCTCATCAATGATTCTCTCTAATATCTCAAATTGGCTACTGCACAACGGCATGGTCACAGGCAGGTCTCTCAGTAATGACACCACTGGAGAGGCTCTACAACCGTGCACAAATTTTTTTTAGCTAAAAGACCAATCACTGTGATATTCAGCGGGACCTGAACATGATGAGCTTTGACAACTATATAGCTATGTCAAATATTAATTTGATATGTAAATGCCTGCATGGCCAAGCCCCCCAAGTGCTCTGTGATCTAATTCAACATTTGTCGCTAAGCTAGCTACACGTATCCATTGACTTTCACTAGCTTAGCGACATGCTCCCTCTTTTAACTTGTCTTAAAGCAAGACAACGGCTTACATGAAAAATAAGACACTTTACCACATTTATAAACCCTGGCCAACGATTTTAACTGTATTACGCCCCAAAATAGTGGCACATCCCTTTAAAGGAATTCTTCTGTGGAATAGTTTGCCCCTTGAAATCAAGGCTAATCACAGCCATGGGTGGTTCAGAAGTCAAATGAAGGAGTTCCTAAAGAACAGCCAGGTATGTAGTCATGTGTGAATGTGTGAAGTTGGGTGGGGTAGGCTGACTGAGTGTGTGGTGATTTTAAAGTTGATTCTGTGTGTGTGTGTGTGTGTGTGTGTGTGTGTGTGTGTGTGTGTGTGTGTGTGTGTGTGTGTGTGTGTGTGTGTGTGTGTGTGTGTGTGTGTGTGTGTGTGTGTGTGTGTGTGTGTGTGTGTGTGTGTGGAACTTTAAGAGAGAGAAGATGGGATTAAAGCGTTGATTAATTACCTTCTAGATTTAGGCAATGCTTAAATGAGACATTGGAGACAAGCGAGTAGTTACTCTCCCGACCACTATTAATGTACGCTGTCAGAAATTATCACTTCCACAGTCTGTTGTCAGAAATTCTCACATGCAACTTTAGGCTGACCGACCTAAATGAGATTCAGATTTCTGGTTTAACATTCTACGGGAGATTCACATTTGTTCTGTTGGCACTCTGGAATAAAAAACCCTTTCAAACCACTAGGGCAGTTGAACAACTGTTTTAACCCTCTGAGGTATAAGGCCTTTCAGAGGCTTTTAGGCTGCTTGCTACACCCTGACATTTTCAAGTATTTTCAACTAACAGTACGCATCTATGCAAAAGTGGAATATATGGTTGTATTCTGTAAAGCCTGACAAGAAATAATCTGAAAGAAAATTGGATGTCATACAAACATGCTTTATTTAAATTGAGTATAAACATAACTGTACAAAAAAACAGGTTTCAGAGGTCTTCAAAAAGTGCAAGAAAACACACAATAAATATATCTAGCCAAGACTTTTGAAGTTTTAATCTTGTAAACAAATGTGTTGGCTGCATAAAAGTAAAAAGGGCATTTAGAAATGTTTTGTTGTTTTCATACATAATGCAAAAAAGAAAGACTATGTCACTGACACTGCCTGTCTCATTTGAATACTAATGAGATAGGTCTCCTCTATATATACCTCTAATGGCCCACACCCCCCTGTCAATCTCCATGTGCTCTGATAGCACATCCCCCTGTCACTCTCTTTGTCCTGTGGCAAGACACTGTGTTTTGCCTAGCTGAAAGGGGCGTGTTGTCACCTCTGAATAGCCACTGAAGCACCGGTACTTTACAGGTGAATAGCTATAGGTGTGGCTGCTACAGGCAGAGTACAGAATATTCGAAGATTTCTTTTCACTTTCTTTAAATTGGGCCAGCTATATAATTTATTTCATATATATATATTTGAAATCCAGAAGGTATGAGGTTTCTAATGGTGTGACTTATATGTTTCAATGACAAAAACTCACAGAGTTACAGATTTGTTTTTGGAGACATGTCAAATTGCCCTCTGAAGGGCACTCGGACCTCAGAGGGTTAACTGACCTTGTTGTTTGAAAGGTTTTTTTGTCCCAGAGTACCAACGGAACATATGTGAATCTCTGTAGAATGTGAAGCCAGAAATCTGAATCTCATTTAATTCAGTCAGCCAAAAGTTTCATGTGGGAATTTCTGACAACAGATTGTGGAAGTGGTAATTTCTGACAGCTTACAGCAATAGCGGTCAGGACAGTTAATGCTCCTTTACCAATGTCTCATTTAAGCATTACCTAAATCTGGAAGATAATGAATCAACTTTTTAACCCTTTTAATGCCATGGTCGCAAAATTGCGACAGGTTGCGGTATTGAATTAGGTGGGCTGTCACGTCGAATAGAGTGTAAAATCATGTCAATACTCCTTTCCACTATGTGGCAGACATGTGGTACTACCATCCTTATCTAAAAACCCTCATGCGGAAGTGCGTTGCAACTCACTATTTGAAAACAAAGGAGGATCAGCGTTGTGAGATTGTCACATAATTTCCTCTCATTCAAACCCAAATACATTCCAAATACAACTTGTCTTGGTGGTTTATGTGTAGTGACATTATATTTACCCACAAGTTGATTGTATATGTATAGACATTTATAATTAGGCAATGCGTCTCCTATTGCTAGCTTAGCCGTGGCTACAGAGAAGAACAGCCAAATCGAATAGGGAGAAGAATAGATCCCCTTGCCAAACAAAATAAAACATGGCGTCAGTTGTAAGTTACTTACAGAAATGCAACACTTAGCCTAATTTTGATGTTTAATATTTTTGTAACTTGATCGTGCAGCAGCGCGCGCACGCTTATACAAACAAAACCCGAAATGAACCTCAATTATGTTCTCACTATGCAACATGCACGTTGTCCTTTGTTTGCTTTTGTGATTTGACATTTTATCAAGAGCGGGAATAGATGCAGAGGCTGAAATGGAGCATGTTTTCGCTAGGCAGGCGGTCAATGAGGGGAAGAAATAATGCTGCCTAATATCCACATCGACCTCAACGTTCGCCCGACTTCAGACACTCCCTTATTAGAGCGTATAGTGATTTCAAGCTGGTTTACAAATTTGGGCAGGGGGGCATCTCACTCTCTTGCTCTCTCGCTCTCTTTCTCTCTCTCTCCGCTCAACGTCTTATCTCCACTCAACATACATCGGCGCATGAATAAAAAAATCTTCACACGTTTGATAAAGCCTTCTTGCTCTGTTGTTCATTTCTGTGCTTTACCTTCCGACGTTTGCCCAAGTTTTTAGTCTCACGGAGGTTGCTCAGGCAATGAATAACAAATGCACATGCTGGTTGGACGGAACATTTTATAAGAGAGAGGGGTGAATGGAAGTGTTACGCGCACATGTGCGCCCCTTTTCTATTTGTCTTTTCTAAGCGCATATGAAAGTATTCGCCTGTATCCTGCTGTTTTCTAGACTGAGGGGTAACAACTTTGAAAGGGTGCATCGCGACTCAGCGAGGAAGGTTCGCGGAATGGGTTCGTGGGTCTGTGTACCGCGATCCCTCGGTTGGATGCAATATCGTTACAGCCTTAGTGTTTGTATATTCAATATGCACAACACAAAATGTATTATTATAATATTGATAATAAGATTGATAAAAAAAAAATGTATTCTCATGAAGATGCACACATTTATTATTATCATTATGGTAGTAGCAGTGGTAGTAGTAGTAGTAGTAGTACTACAAGTAGTAGTGCTACCAGTAGTAAGTAAGTAAACCTTAGTAGTAGCAGGAGGAGTAGTAGTGTAGTAGTATAGTATAATAGTAGTATAGTAGTATATTAGTAGTATAGTATAATAGTAGTATAGTAGTATATTAGTAGTATAGTATAATAGTAGTGTAGTAGTATAGTAGTATAGTAGTATATTAGTAGTATAGTAGTATGATATAATAGTAGTATAGTAGTATAGTATAATAGTAGTGTAGTAGTGTAGTAGTATAGTATATTAGTAGTATAGTAGTATAGTAGTATATTAGTAGTGTAGTAGTATAGTAGTATAATAGTAGTATAGTAGTATAGTATATAGTAGTATAGTAGTATATTAGTAGTATAGTAGTATGATATAATAGTAGTATAGTAGTATAGTATAATAGTAGTGTAGTAGTATAGTAGTATAGTATAATAGTAGTATAGTAGTATATTAGTAGTGTAGTAGTATAGTATAATAGTAGTATAGTAGTATAGTATAATAGTAGTATAGTAGTAGTAGTAGTATAGTAGTAGTATAGTAGTATAGTATAATAGTAGTATAGTAGTATATTAGTAGTGTAGTAGTATAGTATAATAGTAGTATAGTAGTATAGTATAATAGTAGTATAGTAGTAGTAGTAGTATAGTAGTATAGTAGTATAGCAGTAGCAGTAGTAGTAGTATAGTAGTATAGCAGTAGCAGTAGTAGTAGTAGTAGTAGTATAGTAGTATAGTAGTATAGTAGTGTAGTAGTGTTGTAGTATAGTCATTGACAGTATTTACTCTCAATGAGTATAGTAGTGTAGTAGTGTAGTAGTATAGTAGTGTAGTAGTAGGAGGGGTTATGGTCTTACCCCACATGCCCATGTGCTCTGTCTTCTCCTGGACTGGATCCCTCTCCAGGGGTGCCCTCCATCTCCAGCTGCTCCTCTGGAACACACAGACAGACAGACAGACAGACAGACAGACAGACAAACAGACAGACAGACAGACAGACAGACAGAGAGACAGACACACAGACAGGAAGGAACAACATTACACACCAGACTACTGAATAATCATCACTCAGAACAGAGAAGAAAAAAAACTCAGTTACTCAGTTTCTATTTGTTTACCAGTTTCTATTACTTTACCATGACAAGGCCCCCCTTATACCGGTAAATTCCCCAACATCTCCTCGCACCCCCCCAGGGGTCCCCGGCCCCCACTTTGAAAACCACTGTTCTAGATTATAGTTAGAGGATAAAAGAAGTCGTAAATATCCTAATAGATACCCCGCATGTGTCAATAAATTAAGAAAATACAGACATAGGGCTCTTCTATTAGTTGACGTAACCTTGTTAACTACTGACCATGTTCTTGGAATACTCGGCCTGTACTACAAACAGAGTTCATCCTACAAAATAACCTAGAGTTAATTTGGAAAAGTGAACGTGTGTGTGTGTGTGTGTGTGTGTGTGTGTGTGTGTGTGTGTGTGTGTGTGTGTGTGTGTGTGTGTGTGTGTGTGTGTGTGTGTGTGTGTGTGTGTGTGTGTGCACGCGCAACATGATCTCTCAGAACTCTGTGGAAGGGACACGGATCATCAGGTTGGCACGCCTGTGCGTGTGCGTGTGCGTGTGCGTGTGCGTGTGCGTGTGAAGTGAAAGTGAAAGCCAACCAGGAAAACTCCAACACCCATTGTCATTGTGACACAGCACTCTACAGCACAAAAGTGTTCACTGCACACTGCACACAACAAAATTTCCTTTTATGCATCATGCGTTTAGGGCATCAGATTTGTACCCCAAAGGTTGCTGGTTCGACTCCCGATCGGCCAGGTTGGTGGGGGGAATTATCTAGTGCTCTCCCCCATCCTCCTCCATGACTGAGGTACCCTTAGCATGGTACCGTCCCACCGCACTGCTCCCTTTCGGGTGCCACTTGGGGGCTGCCCCCTTGCACGAGTGCATAAATGTAATTTCATTGTGTGCAGTGTGCAGTGAACACTTCTGTGCTGTGGAGTGCTGTGCCACAATGATAATCAATGGGAGTTGGAATTTCCCAGTTGGGCTTGCACTTTCACTTCACACGCACGCACACACACACACACACACACACACACACACACACACACACACACACACACACACACACACACACACACACACACACACACACACACACACACACACACACACACACACACGGGTGATTGAAAATTAAAAGAGTTATTTCTAGCAGTGCTTAACACATTATGACCGCTTGGTAAATCATTTTGCATGCCAAGATATACAATGACCTGGGCTTAAATGTTTTGCGGGGTGAGACAGTTTCATTAGCCTGGGTGAAAAGCCGACTGTTGACTCCGAGCCAAAATCTTTGGGTGGAAGTACATAGGATATCGTCGCAAGGCTACAGTTTCATGACAAAACTTTTTGAGTTTCACTTGCATGGCATTTTATCCCAACAATTTAGTATTTTTAAATAGCGTAAAGTCAACTATGAACAACATGACAGATCGTTTTGACTAGCTTGTCCATACACTATGGCACAATGACTAACCATTCTGCTGGCACTGACACGTTCATTGACACAAAAACGTGGTTTTGAAAGACAAACTAGGGATTTTGAGCAAGAGACTTGGTTTTGCAGGTCATCCACAGTGTTTTGCCATTTGTTACAGTTGTTTTGATAATGAATGTTATGTTTTGCAAATTGCGAGAGAGATTTGAGAAATGTACAAATCAATTGAGAAAATACTGCAAATATCTCCCAGCACCATCACACACACCGAAAAAGTGTGCACATAATGAAGAAAAGGTTTATGTGTGCTCCTTGTAGTCCCATTACATGTTCCTGGTTTGAAAGGACAGATATGTGAACTTACCTAAGGCCTATGTTTACTTCAATTCAATACAATAATAGCTCCCATGGAAGAGGTATGGGTGTATAGGGTGTAATGTATTGGCTATGAAGTCATTCCTTACTGACTTTTTACAATTGCTCATTTGTTGTGGAGAGAGAGAGAGAGAGAGAGAGAGAGAGAGAGAGAGAGAGAGAGAGAGAGAGAGAGAGAGAGAGAGAGAGAGAGAGAGAGAGAGAGAGAGAGAGGGACGAGAGACGAGAGACGAGAGACTTTGGCTAAATGTATGTAAGCATGTGCTCTGTATAGTGCATATACTGTATGTGCAATGTGTGTAATGTCTGTGCTTTTTCTGTATTCATGTAGGCTATGTATGCTATGGACACCTTAATTTTCCTCGAGATTAATAAATGAGGCTACTCTACTATTTCAGAGATCAATGACACATGTAATTCACTGAATTTGAAAAAGATCTGAAATTGACAGTAAAATGTATAGTGGGGAAAGTGTACTGTTCTCAAACCTTTGACTGGTAGTTTATATTAGATTAAGTACTGCTCCTTTCTTTCATTTGTCAAGTTCATATACATGGGTGTGCAAAACAGTGGTTCGGAACATCTCTTTCTTTAGGAACTGGTTTCTCTTCATGCATGGCCTTATTAGTCAGTCTCCTGAAATGCATAACTACAGAATAGTGTGCATACAGAACACATGCCACTTTTGAGACGGTATATTCCTCCCACATACCTGGCCTGAGGTGATTTTGCGACTTATTGTATGGTATGTTGTTCCCACTGGCGTAACGCAAGTACTTCAGGCCCCCCTGCAAGCTACCAAGAATAGGCCCCCGAACAAAAAAAGAGGGACTAATATCATGTGGAGGGGGCCCATTTCTTCATGTCAAGGGCCCATGTGGGCCCCCCACCTCGTATAGGCCCCCCTACCTTGCGGGGGCTGCGGGGGTATACTTTACGCCCCTGGTTGTTCTTATGACCTTTGCCTGATGATTAACATTTTACAGGGGAGGTGGCCTCACCTGGGACGCTATGTGGATCTCATGCATTCTGTACATATTAAGCCTAAGGGCATTTGCTGACACTTCCTCTCTGAAAATGATTCATAGTATGGTACTTTGTTCGTTTTCATGGCCAGGGCTGGACTGGCTATCTGGCGTACCGGGCAAATCCTGATGGGCCCTCACGTGTTTCGGGCCCTCCCAGGCCCTGAAATAATAATAAAAAAAAGATATATATATATTTTTTTTGTCTGCGACGGCAGGGGCGTCATTAGGTTGCGCAAAGATCCGGGGCTGTAGCCCAGCAAAAAAAAAATGAAATTTAGTGTGGAGCGGCAGCCTAGTCGAGGGAGTGAAGCGACTGAGACTGGGGTTGGTGCGGAAGGGGGGTTCGGAGCAGAGTTTTTGGAAAATTAAGGTCAAATTGGGCCATTCTAGGCGTACACAAAGGGGAAAATGTACTTTTGACACCATAGTCTTAATGGGCAGTTTTCCCATCTTTACACTTAAAAGTGTAGGCTACTTTCATTAAGGAGTTTGCCGTTCTTTTCTTGATTTTACCCAATGTCGCCAGCTTAGTCACCCTCATTGGGTTACAGTAATGCAGGCTAACTACTTTTTTGGATAAATGTAGTGTTGGCGTCACGATTACTTTAGTGCAAATAAAACCACGGTTTTTGCTCTCTGCATGACAGTATATGATAACACAAAATGATGATTAAAAACTGAACATTTCCTTGCGCAATATCCATACGGGTCTGCATAGGCCTACTTGTTCGCCAAACTCTCAAAACAAGCGACAGACACGCACACGCACACACACACACACACACACACGTCAAACACACACACACACACACACACACACACACTGGAGACAGGAGAGGAGGAGCGCTAGTTGACAGACCATGGACCATAATCTCCCAAAAATGTCTTGCGCAAGCAAATCATACACCCGACTGTCCATACCTTTGGTTCTATTGACATTTCATGCGCGAGCTCACTGCCTCCATCAGGCCGATATCAAAACACAAGGTGCAATCAAACTCGCACATCGCTCATGACGAGGCAAACACACACACACACACACACACACACACACACACACACACACACACACACACACACACACACACACACACACAAACACATACGCGCGCGCACACACAGGGAGACAGGAGACTAGACCGAGAAAGCCAGCTGATTGACCATACCCAGTCCAAAAATATCATGGGGGCTATCATAATCCAACAAACAATAATGTCTTCAGATGACATTTTTGCAGCCCAAATAATTCAAATATGCCGTAATTTTGAATTTCTAGTTGAAGTAGCTTGTAATGTAGTTCGCTACATTTTCCACATGGTTGTAGCTTGCCATTTCTATTGGAGGTCGCTTGTCTTCGTGGTGGAGCTAAATGTTAGCTCACTAGGTTAGCAAATTACGAGTAGTTCAAGCAGTCTTTGGAGCTTGCCCAAAACTACACAAACATGAAGATAGCCAACAAACACAAGCGAATCTACACACATCACATTACACACATATATATATATATATATATATAACTAAATCACGCTGCCAGCCCACTATGAATTCAGGAAAGGTGTGTCTGTTTGAAAGCGGGTGTTAGCTTGGTGACATGATAGAACGGGTGCTTTGAAGTGAAGGCTAGTTACAACTAGAGCTTGACTGAAGACAAGTAGAAAACATAACAACAGTAGGTGCGATCGAGTTCACGTCAACGCATACATGCGCATTTAGACAGCAATGCACCCTGGATGAAAATGCTGCATGACGGTTAGATTTCCTGTCAAACTTCGAAATTTCGTCGATGTTGCGTTGACGAGGTGACATGTCACATGGTGTCCAACTATCGCGGGATGCATGCGACTGCAGTCAGATCTTGCAACCTCTGCAGTAGGCGCATACAACTTTGTTGCGAGCGTCGATGTTGCAAAAGGGACGTCAGCGAGAACTTGTTGTCACGATGTGGGTGTTATTCAATACAGCGCATCTAAAGTCGGCCACAAATATGAACGAGACGATGAGCTCGCACCAGTTTGCTCTACTAACACACCACGTGTGAGGAGTGGGGGGACAGGCAATGAGGAGGAGCTGAAGTGGGGACCTGCGCAAACTTGTGTAGAGGTGTGAGACAAGACCCATATACACACGTGAGTGAGTTGTTGACCAACCAGTTCATGGGCGCGTGACCTCGGAGGCAGTCCGCCGACGAGCGTTGAAGGGGATAAGCACTTGCAGAGGTTGCAAGATCTGACTGCAGTCGCATACATCCCGCGATAATTTGACACCATGTGACATGTCACCTCGTCAACGCAACGTCGACGAAATTTCGAAGTTTGACACGAAATCTAACCGTCATGCAGCATTTTGATCCAGGGTGCATTGCTGTCTTCATGCGCATGCATGCGTTGATGCGAAATCGAACGCACTTATTTGCTTATCCCCTTCAACGCTCGTCGGCGGACTGCCTCCGAGGTCACACGCCCATGAACTGGTTGGTCAACAACTCAATCACGTGTGTATATGGGTCTTGTCTCACACCTCTACACAAGTTTGCGCAGGTTTCCACTTCAGCTCCTCCTCACTGCCTGTCCCCCCACTCCTCACACGTGGTGTGTTAGTAGAGCAAACCGGTGCGAGCTCATAGTCTCGTTCATATTTGTGGTCGACTGTAAATGCGCTGTATTTAATAACACCCACATCGTGACAAGTTCTCGCTCACGTGCCTTTCGCAACATCGACGCTCGCAACAAACTCGTACGCGCCTATTGACACCAGTGCTTCGGCGAGCACATCAGGAAAAAAAACAGATGTCCTACCTTACGCTGTCCTGTTACTTGAAGATAGAGCCCAAATATCCATTTAGATTCGCCAAATATCCATTTTGATAGATACAGCTAGATAGGCCTATAGTGTGATTGAATAGTGGATGCTAAAATGACAGGAAAATGTCAACATTGTGACCTATGGCTGCTGAAAAAAACCTGAATGATCTAACAATGAAATGTAGTGGGATCCCTATTTATTCCAGAAGTCATTGAGTTATCGAGATATTAAACATTCCAGATTAATTGCATTTCATAAACCACGAGCCCGCCTGGCTCTGTTGAAGCCAGCATAGCACTGACACCTGATTGGTTGACAGCAGCATGACATCACTACAAAGAGGCTAGATCTACTAACAAGGTGGATAGCGGCTTTGGTTGGAAAGTTGTTATTTGTACAGTTCCATATTAACATCGATCATCGTGTCAGAATCGTGCGGTCTGTGCTGGTTACAAAGTTGCATAGCCTAATGACAGGAGCGGTATCACTTCTCAAAGTGTGGCCGGAGCTCTTCTCTACTATTTCTTCTTCTTAATCATATTATTATTATAATTATACATATTTTATAAGTCCAGAGAGATTTGGGGCTGATCCCCGGAGATCCGGGGCTGTAGCCCCAAATGCCTAGGTGTGCATCCCAATATGTGACCTTGCCTCCTCCACTTGTGCTTGTCTCCTCGTCCCGCCTCCTGGCCCCTCCTCCGTGGAGAAAACGATAAAGTTTCCCAGCTGTCAGCCTCGCCACAACAACTTTTGAGGGACTGTTTTTCATTCACCATCCCAATTGCAAATGAGAGAAAGACTTAACAATTGAGCTTTTGCAAGATATTGAAATATAATACTGTTGTCAGTGATGTCATCATGACTAGAAGCAAGTGGAGGAGGCAAGTGGAGGAGTCAAGGTCCCATATTAAGATGCACTCCAGGTCTCTCGACGCGGGCGCCTGTGTGACGGTAAAAAAAGACACATCAGGGCCCATTGGATGCTTCTCCTGAGGGACAGTGGGCTAGTCCAATGAAATGCATTGATTCTCCAAGGTAGCCAGTCTCCTGAAATACATACAGTAACTACAGAATAGAGTGCACACAGAACACATGCCACTTTTGAGACGGTATAATCCTCCCACATATCTGGCCTGAGGTGATTTTGCGACTTATTGTATGGTATGTTGTTCCCACTGGCGTAACGCAAGTACTTCTGGCCCCCCTGCAAGCTACCATGAATGGGCCCCCGAACAAAAAAAGAGGGCCTAATATCATGTGGAGGGGGCCCGTTTCTTCATGTCAAGGGCCCATGTGGGGCCCCCCCCACCTCGTATGGGCCCCCCAACCTTGTGAGGGCTGCAGGGGTATACTTTACGTCCCTGGTTGTTCCTATGACCTTTGCCTGATGATTAACATTTGACAGGTGAGCTGGCCTCACCTGGGACGCTATGTGGATCTCATGCATTCTATGTGAAGCCTAAGGGCACTTGCTGACACTCCCTCTCTGAAAATGATTCATAGCATGGTGCTTTGTTCGTTTTTGAATCATGGCTGTCTTGTCACCCCAGTGCACTATCATCCAAGTTTTTTTTTTTCCGCGATTGGAGTCACAATAGCCTATCTGCCGTAGTTGTGTGGATGGTTACACAAGGTAGCCCAAATGATCAGTTAACGTATTTTGACCAGGACACGCACATGTACATTTACCTTTGTCGCTTGGAGTGACATTCATGCATTTTCAACAATGCAAACATTTTAAAGTTATTTTTATATTGTCTGACTGCCTGAAATAGGGCCTACACACTGGGGAGGTAAAAAGGGCTGTGTACTCGCCATGTGATTAACAAAATCTTTCCTGGTTGGTCTACAAACAGCCTATCCTACAGAAAAATCATCCAAGCCTTTTTGACGGTAACGACCATGGCTGATATAAGTGACGGTCGTATACCTGATGATAGATAGAGGTCAGTGGATGCGAGCGATGTTTGAAGATGAGCAGGAGAAATTGCCATTTATGCTGTCTAGCCAATAGCCTATGCCGGTTGTGAGTTCATTGGCTTCCAAGATAAAGTGTAAACTTTTTCCCTCGTGCGAAGATATCGTACAAAAGGAAGCCAGGTGTCAAATCTGTCAAATGAAGCAACACCACGTCAAGTCTTCTCCCACTTCTGTACAGAAGCGTTGTGGGTGAGAATCGTGACTGAAACATAGGCCTATGCGTAACAATCTTGACGCGCATCTCAATCTGCCAGCAAATGCTTAGTTTAGTTAGTTTGATATTGGAAACCGGTGATGGTGACATAAGTAGCCTAAAATGATGATGTCAGTCAGTCAGTCACGCAAAACAAATAAGCAAATTTTAATAAAAGTTCCAATAAAAGTCAAAGGCCTATGCTATCGTTAAAAATAAAATCTAGCCTAATACGTATCTTTATTTGCTTCAGAAACTTACAAATGAAGGCTTGACAATTGTGTTTTAATTTTAAATTTAATTTTTTTTAAGTCAATGCTCAGGTTTTGGGAACCTTTTTTTAGAATGCACCTTCAGGTCAAAAGGATTTA
>NC_085864.1:53837851-53842851 GCF_034702125.1 Engraulis encrasicolus
CTAAGCTTCCGAGAAACACACCCCAATTCTCCCTCATCATGCACATGTGCAGTGCACAAAGATCCCACATCGAGTAGGCCGCCTGCGTTGGGTACCTACATGGCTTCCAGTTTCCCGTCACATGATCAGCTGGCTTCCTGTTTCCGGGCACATGGCCAGTCCACTGTCACATGACTTCCTGTGCTTTAGAGGTAGCCACGCCCACTTACTGTTTGGCCCTTTTCAGCCAAAAGGGGGGCGGGGCCACGGGTGGCAGTTCATTAATCTGTGTGTGTGGACATTAATGTGTGTGTCTGTGTATGTGTAAGAATACATATGTGCGTATATTAATGTGTATGTTTATTAATGTGTTTGTGTGTGTGTCTGTGTATGTGTGTAAGAATGCATGTGTGTGTGCATATATCGGTGTGTGTATGTATCTGTGTGTGTATGTAAGAATACATATTAATGCGAATGTACTGTATATTAATGTGTGTGTGTGTGTGTGTGTGTGTGTGTGTGTGTGTGTGTGTGTGTGTGTTTGTGTGTGTGTGTGTCTATCAGACTTAAGTAAGTTGTTGAATCTTCCCCATACTGTCAGTGTGTGTGTGTGTGTATATATTAGTCCGTGTGTGTGTGTTTGTGTGTGTGAGTGTGCGTGTGTGTGTGTGTGTCAGACTTCAGTCTGCTGTTGCATCTCCTCCAGGCTGTCAGTCTCTGAGTCGCCATAGCAACAGGGCGTGGAGAGGTCGGAGGCGGAGTTAGTGTTGATTGACAGCTTGGAGGCGGAGTCTGGGATGATTGACAGCTGCTGTTCCCCCTCCTCTGTGTCGTGATTTGCTGGGTCTGTGAGTGGCAGCTGGTGCGGGGGCAGGTATTGGCTGGGGTGGAACTGGGGGCGGGCCTTCTGGCCTCTACTCAGCGTGGTATTGGCCGAGCCCGGTTGCTCACCGCCACTGCTGATTGGTGGAGAGAGTTCCTGTAGCTCCTCCCCCTGCGGGGGCGGGCTCTCGTCGATGTCATAGGCCCCGCCCAGGTAGTAGTCGGTCTCTAGCTCCGCCCCTGTGGGCATGGCAACACAGCTCTCTGTGTTCTCATAGGCTGAGACCTCCTCGATGTCTGGCAGGCGCGACGCCGGCATCCAATCAGACGTGTCCCAGTGGTACACTGCAACACACACACACAGGCATTAGACACACACACACACACACACACACAGTCAGACGTGTCCCAGTGTTACACTGAAACACACACACATGCATGACACACAAAAACACATTGCACACAAAGATGCATTACCACACACACACACACACACACACACAATGAAACATCAACCTTTATAAAATTCCATTCTTCTTTTGCAGTGTTCTCTTATTTTTCAGCAAATTTGATCTATGTCAGGGAGTGGCACAATAGGCTTGACATTTTGAATCACACTAAAAGGGCATTTGTAGCTAAATCATTGAAAAGTGTCGTTTGTTTTGAGGATATTTTGATCAACACTCTTGAGAGTCAGTGTGTCAGTCAATGGCCCTCTATCTAGTTTTGACCAAAGCAGCCCAAAAAAGCCAAAACTAACGCAATTCAAACCTCAAGTCTACTGTGCCACCTTTGAACATTGCTCAAAATTGCAAGGAAATTATGGTAGAGTAGTACAAAGGAACACTACTGCTGAAGAAGACTGGAATTTAGCAATTTCAGTTTGACGAGGGGCATCAAACTCAACCATAACAGATACAGTACATATGCATTACACACACACGCACACACGCGCACACACGCGCACACACACACACACACACACACACACACACACACACACACACACACACACATGGACAGCCACATGCTGCGAGTTCAGATGAGCAGGCAAGAATCCACCGTGCCCATGTATACATGCACACAAACATACACGCACGCATGCACACACACACTGGAGTGATGGATGAAGGTGGCATGCTTAAACATGCTTTCAGGTAGGGGTGTGTTTGTGTGTGTGTGTGTGTGTGTGTGTGTGTGTGTGTGTGTGTGTGTGTGTGTGTGTGTGTGTGTGTGTGTGTGTGTGTGTGTGTGTGTGTGTTTGTGTGATGCATGTTAGTGGGAGGGGCATGCATGCCACAACCTGCTTAGCAACCGTAACCATGGCAACCAACAGTGTCATCATAATCACCATGGGCACACATAGGCGAGTACATTTAGGGTTTAACCCCCAAAAAATTGATACAAAAGGTTTTTTTGTGGATTCTATTACTATTGGACCTGCTAAATGACATACTAAAAATCTAGTAAAATCTGACTTTGGGAAATGAGTTTTTTTCAACATGGCTGCCATAGGCTTATTATATGGGTCAAGAGACACTCCAGGTGAATAGGCCAAAATATTTAGCTTGCCGATATCACCATGAAACTTAATCTGGTGATTACTCACATATTTGTGAGAAAAAAAATGTATTGCAAGTTTTCTGAAATGTTATGTTTTAATATGGTAATTGGACTATATGTAATTAAATATGCATTAAATTTCAAAATGCAAAACCTCAAAATCTGAAAAAGCCAAGATCAAAATTACTCTTTCATTTTGTTTCTAGCAAGCCAGAAGATATCTTCAGAAGATATTATGGACATATCTTTTTGTTTTGTAGTAAATCTAAAAATCTTTGTGCTGACATACCAGCTAGCATTTATGATTATTTAACATCTCTCTTAGATAAATAATTGAGTTTTATGTGTCTCAAGTTTTTCCAGACATTCTTTGAGTCTGGTGGTATCATTCTTAGCATGTATCAAGGGCAAGGTCAGCTGTCCTCAAATCATAACCTCTCCACAGAGGTGTCCTAAGGGCTGGTGCTGGGACTCCTATATTTGCCATGCACACCACATCACTGGGTCATGTTATCTGTTCTCACAGCTTCTCATACTACTGTTACACCAATGAAGCACAGTTACTTTGTGCCAGATGACTCCACGGTCACACACATTTCCGCTTGCCTCTCTGAACTATCCACAAGTATGAAGGAATGCAACCTTGAGTTGAGCCTCGCCCAAATGCACTGCTGGGGATCCCAGCCAAAGATTTAGGTTGCCATGATTTCGAGCTCAATATGGATTCTGCTACTGTTGCCTCAAATAAGGCCACAAGAAATCTAGGTGTCATTGATGATGACCATCTATCATTCTCTGACCACATAGCCTCAGTTTCCCAGTCATGTCCTCTTTTTCATGCCCTAATTGAATACAAGGCCCTGACCCTTGCCTATGAAGCTACAACAGGCCCTACTCTGGCTTACCCGAAAGCTATGCTAAAGCCCTATGTCCTTTCAGGACATTGTCTGTCTCCAGTACCAACCGTTTCACCTTGCCCTCTACTTACACATGTAGTGGCTCCTGTCTATTCAGTTCAGCCGCTGAAAGACCCAAAATACCTAGTGACACCATGATTCATCACTGATGATGTGCCCTGACAAACAGCACATGGATATTATCATAGCAGTAGTGTCTTTATCCACCCAAACAGCACTCCAAACAAACAGATCCTGAAAACATGTTAGTTCATGCCAATGTAATTATCATGTAGTAACCTTTATTTTAAAAACTTTGATCTTGAAAATGACACCTTTCCTGAAGTCAGATTTTCCTAGATTTTTAGTATGTTATTAAGGACACTTAGAGGTAACAAAATCAGTTGAAAAACCTTTTGTATCAATTTTTTTGGGGTTAGGTCTTTTTTTTCCATAGATGTACTCGCCTAACAAGAGGCCAGCAACATGATCACCATGACAACAAGCAAACAACACCATCCCCATGACAACAAGAAGCAATCACCATGGTTACTATGACAACAAGCAGCAATCAACATGGTTACTATGACAACAAGCAGCAATCAACATGGTTACTATGACAACAAGCAGCAATCAACATGGTTACCATGACAACAAGCAGCAATCAACATGGTTACTATGACAGCGAGTCTGTACCACAGACACTATGGTAACAAGCCAGCAGGGCTGTGTTTCTCAACAGGCTCCTTGTTAATGTGTTAGCATCTTAGTTAGCTGCAATGCAATCCCATTAGCAACCAGCTAGCTTGCTAACAGTGGGCATTTCTCAAAACCTAGTGCGCACACTTCCAAGTGTATTCAGCCTAATTGGTCACGCCCACCAAAAGAGTATCCAATCACTGGGCGTGATTAATTAGGCTGGAACACATGCAGGGCTGGGCTGATAGTCTGGCATACAGGGCATTTTCCCGGTGGGCCGACAGTCCTCATGCTGTTTTTTTTTAGTTTGTTTGCTTTTCCCCTAGAGACTGGCCCTCTATTTAGATGGGGTGGACAATTGATCTATCTGTAATATAGACAGTGAAATTACCTAATCATAATATCTCAAAAAAGCAACAGCCTGCGTTAGGGGCTGGTCAATGCCGACAAAGTCCCGAGCTGTTTTTCTGTCCCAGTCCAGCCCTGAACACATGGAAGTGCACGCACTAGGTTTTGAGAAATGCCCTATGTGTGTTGCTAACATTGCTATCTGTTTAGGTAGCTGCTATGCAACTCTGCCATTAGCTACCAGCTAACTGGCTAACTGATGAGCACCCTGATAGCAAAGGGACGCTGAATCGACGGCGTCAGGTGTTTATTCGCGTTGATGTGATGATAAAAGGCGCTGATTCAAAGTCAATTTGCTATCAGGGCAATGGCACTCTGGAGAAACGAAGCCCCATATGCTCAAAGAGGACGTCACTGGCTGTGAGACAAGCAACACACACACACACACCATGGAACACAGAAGCGCAGGGACACACACAACACAACACACACACAACACACAGCCTTGTGTTGCAGCAGGCCACAATGGAAACACGAAAAAACAAAAACCACCAAATAGCAAGCAGGAGAGAGAGGGAGAGAGAGAGAGGAGGGGGAGAGAGAGAGGGAGAGAGGGAGGGAGAGAGAGAGAGAGAGAGGGAGGGAGGAAGGGAGGCAAAGAGGGAGAGAGAGAGAGATGGAGGGAGAGTGAGG
>NC_085864.1:53860351-53862851 GCF_034702125.1 Engraulis encrasicolus
ATTTTACTAATACCTTTCGTTGCCCATGATTTGAACCCTGAGTCATTTCTTCCTGCTGGGAACTGGTGGTTTCCCCATATTGGGGTGAACCCTGATAGGTCTGGGTCAATGCCTAAATGTGATTGCACTTTGTGCCAGACTATGATGGAGTTTTTAACAAAGGGGTTATGTGTGTTCTTTAACAGGTTTTTTAATGAATCAGAAAATAAATACAACTGTAATGGCAAGGCGGATGTGGTGTAATTTTCTATTTCAACCCAGGACTTTTTAGGTTCATTTGAGAACCAATGCATTATTGCCTTAATCTGGGCTGCCCAGTAATACCATAGAAAGTTTGGCACTTGTAGGCCCCCTCTATCATATGGCAAATAAAGTAAAGACATCCTAAGTCTTGGGCGCCTGTTATTCCAAATGAAATTAGTCATTAATTCCTTCAATTTAGAAAATAGGGTGGGTGGGGGACTAAGTGGGATAGATTGAAAAAGATACAAGAATTTTGGTAAGATATTCATTTTAAGTATGTTTACACGACCAATTAGAGATATGGGGAGATCTGACCATCTCTTCAGAATATTACTGGTAGATGATAGAATTGGGTTATAATTTTCTGAGACTATATCTTGAATTTTGGGGGTGACCTGTATCCCCAAATATTTAAAGCCCTTGGATGCATTATGAAATTCGTTCTCCACTGTTGGATTATCTCTTTCTTTGTCATTTAGGAACATAATGTTAGACTTGGTTTTGTTGACTTTGTAGCCAGAGATTTTTCCAAAGGTTGATATTGTGCTAAGAAAGGCAGGAAGGGATTGTGTCAATTTTTTTAAAAAGAGTATGATGTCATCTGCAAAAAGGCTAATTCTGTGTTCACAACTTCCTATTGTTATTCCCCGTATCAGAGGGTGTGATCTGATTGTTAGGGCCAGTGGTTCTATGGACATTACAAACAAAAGGGGCGACAGTGGACATCCTTGGCGTGTTCCTCTGCTAAGCCTAAATGTTTTGGATGTCAAGGAGTTTGTCAAGACTGCTGCAGTGGGTCCATTGTATAGTAACTTCACCCATTTAATAATATTTTGTCCCAAACCAAATCTAGGGAGTATATCAAATAGATATGGCCATTCCAACCTGTCAAAGGCTTTCTCACAATCCAGTGACAGTAGGGACACATCAGGGCTTCCATCTTCTATATTAATAATATTTAAGACTCTTCTAAGATTGTGAAAAGCTTGTCTTCCCACTATAAATCCATTTTGATCTTCGTGAATCAGACTAGGTAGGAGTTTCTCCAATCTCCGTGCAATGACTTTGGCAATTAGTTTTGTATCTGAGTTTAGTAGGGATATAGGTTGGTAAGATTCACATTTAGTAGATACCTTACCAGGTTTCAGTATTGTAGTGGTGAGGGCTGTGGAGAAGGAAGGTGGTAAGGAATCTATGCTGAAGGCTTCTTCAAGCATATTGAATAAATGGGGTATCAACATATCTTTAAAGGTCTTGTATATTTCAATGGGCAGCCCATCTGGGCCAGCAGTTTTCCCACTTTGCATAGACATAAGGGCACTATAAAACTCCTCTAATTCTAATGGTCTGTCCAGAGTTTCCATGTCTTCTTGAGAGAGAGTAGGGAAGTTCAGGGCATCAAGAAAGCTATTTAAAGACGTCTTATCAGCTGAAAATTCAGATTTATAAAGTGTTTCATAGAATTTCTGAAATGTTTCACTTATTTCTTTGGGGTCTGAAGTCAATGTTCCATTAGATTTTTCTATCTCATGTATTGACCTCTCATTTTGTATAGTTTTGATGCGCCAGGCAAGAAATTTGCCTGCCTTTTCCCCCTGATCATAGAATTGCTGTTTTAATTTATTTAGATTGTTTAAGGCTTTATTTACTGATAATTCATTATATTGGGCTCTAAGTGTGTTTAATCTTTGCTCTACAGATGGTGTCTTATTAGTTACAGTTTGCTGTTCTAGTATTTTAATTTCTTTTTCAATTTCTATCAGTCTCTTTTTAAATTCTTTAGATTTAAAACTGGTATAACTTATTATTTGCCCTCTGATGTAAGCCTTAAAGGCATCCCATCTGGTTAGCGATGAAGTTTCATTTTTGTTGAGCTTGAAAAACACATCTATGTTTGCATTAAGGAACTGTACAAACTGAGGATCTTGAAGCCATTTGTTATCAAATCTCCAATTAGGAGGTCCTTTGTATTCTTTATAAACATCAAGCTCTAAAGATACAGCAGCATGATCAGATAGTATTATGCCACTGTAATAACAATTCTTGATTTTGAATACTGAGGTGTTAGAAATTAGAAAATAATCAAGTCTGGAATAGGTGTTATATGTCGTAGAATGGCATGAGAATTCTCTCTTGTCTGGATTATGTTTCCTAAATATATCACACAGCCCCAGCTCTGCCATGAAGTGGTGAATTACCTTTCTTGTATGACTATGGGATGAGTCCTGACCACCTTCTCGGTCCATTTCAGGAATTA
>NC_085864.1:53867851-53870351 GCF_034702125.1 Engraulis encrasicolus
CAGCAACACACACTGACAAACATGTACAGTGTTTGTATCATGTGTGCGTGTGTGTGAGTGTGTGTATGTTCGTATATGTGTGTGTGCGTACCTTAAAGAGGCTGTTGTGTTGGTGGGCGTGGCCAAATGTTAGGACGTCAAAAGTGTCACTGTCAGTCGCCTGGAAACAAACAAAGAAAAAAAATATTATTACTATTATTATTATTAGTAGTAGTAGTAGTATTAATAGATGTAGTAGTAGCAGTAGTAGTAATAGTAGTAGTAATAGTACTAGTAGTAGTAGTAGTAGTAGTAGTAGTAGTAGTAGTAGTAGTAGTAGTAGTAGTAGTAGTAGCAGTAGCAGTAGTAGTAGCAGTAGCAGTAGCAGTAGTAGTAGTAGTAGTAGTAGTAGTAGTAGTGCTAACTAACACAAACAAAGCTCAGCCCAGCACTGCTTCCCAAACCTCAATTAGTGTCAACAAAATTATGAACGAAAGAAAAGAAGACTACTTGGAACATTGGACAAAACAAACTACTAACCAAAGCAGAATGAATGCCTACCTGACCCTAAATAGAGAATATAAATTGGCAGAGTATCTCATCTCTGTCAGAGATACGAAGCAGAGGCAAATCCTGACCAAGTACAGGCTCAGTGACCACACTCTCGCGATAGAGACAGGGAGACAAAGAAAAACATGGCTACCCAAAGACAAAAGGATATGTGGTCACTGTGAAGCAGAGAGGGTTGAGACAGAGGTGCACTTTCTGCTATACTGCAAAAAATATGAGGATGTGAGGAAAATCTTCTTCCCCAAATTCCAAAATATATACCCAAATTTCGAACGCCTCCCAGAAGCGGAAAGGATGGCGATTATACTTGGCGAAGGACTCTCACCAGATCTTGCCGCACAATATGTGCTTGCATGCCACAAAATGAGGGACTCCAGCCACAGTAATATACAAATGTAAAAATGTATAGTGTAAAACTGTAATAATAATAATACATACACACAGCAACACACCCTTGCACCCCCACATGCCTGTCCATATTCATGCACACACACACGCACACATACACACTCACACGCACATGCACACACGCACACACACACACACGAACACGCAAACAGATCTTCTGTAAATGTTCACACTTTTGTTTTGTTATCTGTATGCTTTGGCAACATTGTATCATTACAGTCATGCTAATAAAGCACAATTTGAATTTGAATTTGAATTTAGTAGTAGCAGTAGTAGTAGTAGTAGTACTACTACTAGTAGTAGTAGTAGTAGTGGTAGCAGTAGTAGTAGTAGTAGTAGTAGTAGTAGTAGTATTGTTGTTACTATTATTATTATTCAGGTTGTTCCTGGGTATGAAAATGTCATTTATATAACTTCATCATCATCATCATCATCATCATCATCATCATCATCATCATCATCATCATCATCATCGTTACTGTTGTTATTATTATCGCTGTTGTTGTTGTTGTTGCTACTTGCCTGGATTTGGCCAATCACTCCTCCTGGAAACTCATCCTCCATGGCCACAATGTGCACCTGCACACACACACACACACACACACACACACACACACACACACACACACACACACACACACACACACACACACACACACACACACACACACATATACATGTACACACACATATTACACACACATATACATGTACAGTACATATTTTATTCCCACAGTCCGCCAGTCTGGGCTCAACCTTGAGGCCTCCTGTAAACCCACTATCAGCTAGCTGGTAATGTGCTAATCAGTCAGCTGGTAATGTGCTAATCAGGCTGCTAGCTCTACTGCCCAACTGTTCTACTTGGCATCTATTACACATTACACACACACACACACACACACACACACACACACACACACACACACACACACACACACACACACACACACACACACACACACACAAACACACAGGTTACCTTGAGTGGCAGGGCGGAGGGGGGGTGCACGCTCTCCTCAATGACTCGCACCACGACGGTCGTCCCCGACGACAAAGATGGCCGCCCAGAGTCCCACACCTGCACAGGAGAGATCACACACACACACACACACACACACACACACACACACACACACACACACACACACACACACACACACACACACACACACACACACACACACACACACACACACACACACACACAAACACACACACACACACAAACACACACACACACCTGTTGGAGTACGGTACACACCTGTTTGACACACACCTGAGGAGTAACCTAGATGTGTAAGGTGCAGTGTTGATTTTGTCAGCTTTTTTTACTTAGTCGTAGTCTTAGTCACAATGACGAAAATCAATTTGAGTCTTAGTCATATTTTAGTCATTACCTTCCCAATTTAGTCTTAGTCTTTGTCTAAATGACGAAATACAATGTTAGTCTTGGTCAATTTTTAGTCGTTTTAGTAATTTTACTCAACACTGTACATAATAGAACTTCTCCACACACTGATTCTCTTTTTAACATATATAGTAA
>NC_085864.1:53874141-53879141 GCF_034702125.1 Engraulis encrasicolus
TGCGCGGAGAGAGAGAGAGAGAGAGAGAGAGAGAGAGAGAGAAACAGAAAGAGAAAGAGAAAGAGGGAAAGAGGGAAAGAGGGAAAGAGACAGAGAGGGGGGGGGGAGATGGAGATGGAGAGAGAGAGGGAGTATTTTATACAAGTTTAAAAACTATGTTCTCGAAATATTTGAATGGCAAGAATTCACACATAGTTGACAGGACATTTCCAATAATAAAATGATTGAGTCACAAAATGGCGCTCGCATCATTTTGCAACAAAGCGCTTCATTTGAAATCAATTGCCTAATGCTATTTCTCATCATACAGGTCCACTATATTTCATCACGACAAGATAGCTGTACAGTTAACATACATGAGAAGTTACACAGGATCTAATGGGTAAAAAGGTGGTAATTACAAAGTAAAAATGTCATGTAATTGTTAATAAAAAGAAATGATTTTGTGAAAAAAGACTTAAGTACATGTATAAATTACCTAAAGACACACACACACACACACACACATAGTAATACAAATAATCATACTATAGTTTTATATTTTATATTTATTATATCATATATATTATAGTTTATATTTTATCATATGTATGTTATATTTATTACATTTATTTTTTATTCTCTACAGACCTTCTCGCGGTCCAATGGCTGCTGCAGCCTGAGGTCACCTGACCCGTCCGGACCAATCACAAATAAGCCCTCGCTGTTGCTCTCTTCCGTCTGGCCAATTGAAACGCTCAACTGCACTCCGGGAGGCGGGGACTGTAGTTTGACCACGCCCACTATGGAGCCGATGGGCGTGTCCTCTGGAACGGAGAAGGAGTACTGTGGCACACACACACACAGACACACACACACACGCACAGGCACACACACACACACACACATATATTGTATAAACACACACACGTATTACAGTTTTTCTCGATTGCCTACACACAAGTTCTGGTACTTCACACACAATTCTCGGAACATCTCACCCATTTCCCAACTCCCCTAACCAATGTCACTGAACACTAAACACAATTCCTACTTAACACTCAAATTCCAGTTTTAAAACACACTCTTTTCACACCATTACACACAATTCTCTGGATTACAGTCAATTTTCATAAAGAAAAACACTGGGTTTCTCATGGAACACACTGTCATTCACAACATTACAATCAACTGCAATACTGTTCACTTCCTCATCACATGGGCAAACTCTTTTCATACCGCTTTACAATCTGAAATCATCACCCCATAAGGACACACATTGTATGTCATATTGATGAAAAATGAGTGGATGCAAGGAGAAAACCCATTTGTTTAGTTTTTGAACTCAAAAATATGTACAAGACATAACTTTCATGTGGTTACCCAATATTTTACAATACATTAGTGCAATTTTTAAATATTTTTAAAAAAATATGTAAAATATATACACGTCTGTGTACTCCGAGTCTAAAAACAATATTTCAGTATTTTACTACAGAAAAATACCCTCTTTAGTAAGTAGAACACTGAAGAAAATAAGTTTCTACTGTGTTTCAAGTTGAGTATAGAATTTTTTTTCATAGCAATGGTATAATGTAATGGTTTTTTTGTACTGCCAAATAGGCAGTGGGGTTTATCTTTGTGTTGTTTTTGTGAAAAAGACATAAAAATCTTTCTGTTTCTGTTTGCGTGTTGTGGGAATTAAGTTTTTCCAACTTATGTCACAGTATCCATGCAATCCAGAACAAAAAAAGCCCAAGTTACTGGGAGAAATTAGTTTTACCCTGTGCCCAACAGTGTTTTAATGGGTCTGCAAATGTGTATTGTAGTGACTGTCTGTGTGTGTCATTTGACGACAAAATGAGGTTTTTAGAAGAGAGTACATTGTTTTGAGACAAGACGTGCATTTTTCAGAGGTAGTGAAGAGTTTGGCCCGTTGTGTGTGAGGTTTGGAGATTTGTGTGTAGAGTTTTGAGAATTCGAAGACCGATTCCGAAAATTGTGTGTAGGCAATCGAGAAAAACTGTAATACACACACACATGCACAAAATAACACACACACACACACACACACACACACACACACACACACACACACACACACACACACACACACACACACACACACACACACACACACACACACACACACACACACACACACACACACCTGGCTGTACGTACCTGTGGTTGTTGGAAGCGTAGGTTAGGGGGGGTGTGTCCCAGCACGTGTACGTATACTGGTACTAGCGCGTGATTGGCTGGAGATCCGGCGTCCGCTGCCTTCACAAAGAAGGACAAGACACGCCCCTCGTGGGCCCTAAGGCCTGCCCCCGAACGCACCACCAGCCAACCACTGTCGGTGTCGATGTCCAGCAGAGCCGTGATTGGCTGGCTGGCCTCGCTGTACAGACTGTAGGCCAATCGGGCGTTAGCACCCGAGTCCGCGTCTGTAGCAACCACCTGCGCACACACACACATACACACACAAACAGGAGAAAACTGCCATCATTGACAGCAACAGCCCCCCGTGCATTTGTACATGTATATAACCCTCTGGTTGTGTTACGGTCAAAAATTACCATTTTGAAGCTTCATTCTTAAATAACTTGTCTATTTTTCATCATACACAAATGACACTTCAAATGGTCAAAATGAAATAGAATGAAATTCCTAAAGAATTGTGGAAGATACACCAACTTGTTACATTCATGGTGTTTCGGTCAAAAATGACGGACCATTAATTTACATCTCCCAAAGTCATACACAGTTATATTGCATTCACTTTACTGTCATATTCTTTTTTGAATACAGACACATGTGCCACATTAGTATAGATGTTTACAGTTAGTTGAAATACTTGAAAAAAGTAAATGTGTTCCAAACAGCCTGAAAGCCTCTGAGAGGCCCTAGACTCCAGAGGGTTAATAAAACGAATTGGTGCAATATAAGGAAAACATCCTACTAATCACTAAAACAAAGCAGAATAACATTTAAATCACATTGGAAATGTTTCAAAAGGATGTCTTAAAGGTATTAATCACAAAATATGCAAATCAGATTGTTAATCAATGTATTGCTACCTTTTTTGTGTAGGCGGTCAATTTTGACCGTTAACACCATGAACGTAACCATGTTTCTAACACAACCAGAGGGATAAATGTGTGTGTATGACTTGTCATCTGCAAAAGATCGATCTGCAAAGTCTTAGAACATGGCTTTTTTGAACGCGAATCAATATTGGATTGTGGATCGATCTTTTGAACACCAACCCTACTTATAATAAGACATCACACACACACACACACACACACACACACACACACACACACACACACACACACACACACACACACACACACACGCATGCACACACACACAGTCTAACTCTGAATTCTGCAGCTCTGAAGTGCGTTGTGTTGTCACCATCACACACACACACACACACACACACACACACACACACACACACACACACAAACACACATATACACACATACAAAAACACACACACACACACACACACACACACACATACCTGTACCAACCGTATCTCACTCATTTCGTGAAGTATTCATGAAAAAAAACCCTTTAATTTTCGTGGTGCATTCACGTTATTGCCGTTTTTCGTGGTTGGGCAACGAAACGCTGTCTATTCATTTGAATTGCCCGACTGTTGTCTAGCGACCCACTAGTTTGATGCCCTTACGGTAGCCTACCGTCACATGGTAATCAAACATTTCAAACAAGCAATTTAGGGTTAGGTTTAGGGTCAAGGTTTGGGTTAAGGTTAGGGTTAGGGTTAGGTTTAGAGTGAAGTAGGGTTAAGGTTAGGGTTAGGGTTAGGTTTAGGTTTAGGGGACATAAGGCGTAAGTACCGAAAGGGCGTCGAATTAGTGAGTCCCGAGTGTATCAGCAGTGTTCTGTCAGCACCCCCTCCCCGCCCCTGCAGACGCTTGGATAACTATAGCTGCAGTGGGGCAATTCAAGTGAATAGGCAGCGTTTCGTTGCCCTACCACGAAAAACGGGCAATAACGTGAATGCACCACGTAAATTAAATTATTTTTTTTCGTGAAGATTTTAAGAAAGGCGTGAGACACGGCTCCCCGTACACACCCCTACCTGTGTGAGTAGAGAGGCAGCTGGTGTGTGTGCGCTGATGCTGACTCTGTACTCGGCTGCTCTGAAGTGCGGCGTGTTGTCGTTGACATCCAGGATACTGATTCGCAGGACGCAGTAACCATGGCGACCGCCGCCGTCCTCGGCAACCAGCCCCGCCTCCAGCTGGTCTCCTAGCAGCTCCCGGTCCAGACGCGCCGCCGTGGTAACCAGGCCGGAGGAGGGATGGACACTCAGCCAGGACCGGGCCACGTCCCCGAGCAGCCGGTAGGTTACCTAGGCAACACACACACACACACACACACACACATACACACACACATTAAGCAATTAAAGCAATCTGACACAAGTGAATGCATTTACTTGATAGACCTCGAAAGCGGAAGTGACTTAGTTCCGTATTCACGGGTCCTTAGCTGACCATCTAACAGCATGGTAGCGAGTAAATATTCAGATTCTGATTCCAGTCATTATATGCACTGGGCTACAAATATGCTGTCTAAGGAACTAAATTTAGACTATTCATTAGGAAGAATCAATATTTTGTTCCGAGGCCGTCTGCATGAAAAACGTGAAAAAACACCCTCTAAATTGATTGGTGTTTGGTATGAAAAAATAAACAAAAATATCAGAAACACTATATGTGAAGCTCATGGCATAACTCGAAGGGGATCGAAATATCATGTTAATATTGCTATTGGATTACATGCTAAAATGTTCCGCTATGAACGCCACAAGGTCCCATGAGATCGGAGGATGTGACGTCACTGCAAAGGAAAATAAGAACAGCCAGGTTCAGCAAGTCATTTGTTCCCTCTGCAATCAGATTTTTTAATGAAAGACACAGTTCCCAGCAAGGGACTTGACACTCTGTGAGTGAGTGTGTGTGTGTGTGTGTGTG
>NC_085864.1:53884141-53889141 GCF_034702125.1 Engraulis encrasicolus
AGAAAGAAAGAAAGAAAGAAACGGGGATAACAGGCTATCCCAACTCGCGGGCACCAGGGAGCAATTATCAATTGGCTATCAGGATCATGTCATGAACTTCAGATAGTCTGCGCTATATTTCGTGTGAGCGCTATGCCATGCATGCCGTGAAAGTTTATTTTACATGCCGCTGAGCTCTTTGGATACTTGTAGGCCTATTTGGACATAGCCTTAACTTGTTGCGCGTGTCGTTTCTGACCAATAGCTGAACGACCTCAGGGCGCATGGCTTTGTTGACGATTTTGGTCCACTTACTGAAATGTACACAGTCTGAAAGCCAACCGCAACAAAGTTTTAAAATTAGGTTCGCACCAAACAACGTGAACTATCGGACTTTCCTGGTCTGAATACGCCCATAGTCTGACCCCAACGAATGAGACATCCGAACGAAGAAAAAAAACCATGCCTGTGCCTATAGGCCGGCGCTCTGACCAATCAGCGCTATCTTTCTCGTTGATGTGCTTTCCCAACGTTGCGAGCTTCGTCGTCACTCCCTCAAAACCCTGCCCGCTTTGATTCAAAACAAATCTCTGCGTTGTGATTGGTTTGCCAGATTCTTGGCAAGCCTGGCAGACCACTGAAACGATGCGAGGCCAGACCACTCGCAGCCAAACAACTGTGGCGTCCAGCGGGTGGCGCTGTGGGCAACCTGTGACGTCATCACTATCATTACAACACACTGACCTGGATGACTGGTGTGTGTGTGTGTGTGTTTGACCTGTGTGTGTTTGACCTGTGTGTGTGTGTGTGTGTGTGTGTGTTTGACCTGTGTGGCAGATGTGTGCATGTGCGTGTGTGTGTGTGTGTGTGTGTGTGTGTGTGTGTGTTTGACCTGTGTGGCAGGTGTGTGTGTGTGTGTGTGTGTGTGTGTGTGTGTGTGTGTGTGTGTGTGTGTGTGTGTGTGTGTGTGTGTGTGTGTGTGTGTGTGTGTGTGTGTGTTTGACCTGTGTGGCAGATGTGTGAGCCTGTGTGTGTGTGTGTGTGTGTGTGTGTGTGTGTGTGTGTGTGTGTCTGACCTGTATGACAGGTGTTCCTATCATGGCGTTCTCAGGGACGCGTGCGCGAGGGTTGGGGTTCCGGAATGTTGGCGTGTTGTCGTTGACGTCTCCCACGGTAACCTCTAGCTCCACCTCCGCATGCGCTCCAGACACGCCCGCTGTTGCCCGGACAACCAGTCGGTGGGAGGGGCTTGTCTCATGGTCCAATGGCGCTGCGACGCTCACCTGAAACACACACACACACATCACACACGTACACACACACACACACACACACATTATACAAACACAATACACACATTATATATTCACACAAATTATATACGCACACACACACACACACACACACCACACCCATACACACACACACACATATTATACAAACACAATACACACATTATGTATTCACACAAATTATATACGCACACACTAGGGCTGTAAAGATATTGTATCGAGCCGAGAAATCGTCGAGAGTCGTGATACTGTATCGTGATACAAGGAGGCAGTATTGTGATACGCCCTTTTAACGTTTTGATACACATCAACCCAGAAGACAACCACATGATATGAAGTGATAGTGCTGCAAGCATCATCATAATTATATAGAAACTTTCTAAAATTATTTTTAGCCTCTTGTAACCTATTCTACTAATAAACTATCATAGTTTTTTTTCATAAAGTTTATTATGTTGGCAAATGTGAAATCGTGGGGTGTATCGAACCGTAGGTCATGAATTGTGATGCAAACCGACTCATTGAGTTGAGTGTATCGTTACAGCCCTAACACACACACACACACACATTATACACACACACACACACACACATTATACACACACACACACACACACAGAATTATACTCACCACGCCCGTCTCGAAGCCGATGGAGAAAAGAGGCGGGGCATCGATGGCCGTGGGGGCGGGTCGCGTGTGTGTGTGAGCGCGCGGGTGTGTGTGTGTGTGTGTGAGTGTGTATAGAACTCTCTGGCCCTCCGGACAACTGGCGTTGATGCCCAGAATGGGAGTGGACACAGGCACGTCCTCACTGACCTGAAACACACACACACACACATTACACACACAATACACACACACACACACACACACACACACACACACACACACACACACACACACACACACACACACACACACACACACACACACACACACACACACACACACACACACACACACACACACACACACACACATTACGCTACAGTACAACACTCACATACATACATATTACACATACATTACAAACATGATGCCCAGAATAGGAGTGGACATACACGTCCTCATATACGTCCTCACTAACCTGAAACACACACACACACACACACACACACACACACACACACACACACACACACACACACACACACACACACACACACACACACACACACACACACACACACACACTCAAAAATACACACACCCCACACAAACACACACACACACACACAAACACATTAAACACATTAAACACATTAAACACACACACACACACACACACACACACACACACACACACACACACACACACACACACACACACACATTAAACACATTAACATTAAAACACACACACACACACACAAACACACACACACACACACACACACACACACACACACACACACACACACACACACACACACACACACACACACACACACACACACGCATGCATGCACGCACGCACACACACACACACACACACACACACACATACATTTACACACACACATTTACACACACGCACATTTACACACACGCACATTTACACACATATTAAATACAAACATCATACAGACATTCAGGGATTTAAATTAACACCCGCTAGCAAAAAAAACAATTGAGCACTAGCCAAATAGGCTGGCGGCACCCTCTGAGTTCCCCCACGTTCTCCACTGATATCATTAAGCTTGTAAAGCTGTCACCTTATCACAATCACTTATCAGCGCCCACCCCCCGGACAAATATGTTCAAAGTGGTGTAGTAGTGGGCAGCCGTGGCCTAGTGGTTAGAGAGTTGGTCTTTCAATCTAGGGGTTTCAGGTTCAAATCCCCCTTGACCTCTCCCTACATCTCCATCAATGGCTGAAGTGCCCTTGAGCAAGGCACCTGACCCCACATTGCTCCAGGGACTATAACCAATACCCTGAAAAATAATAACTGTAAGTCGCTTTGAATAAATGAAAGCGTCAGTTAAAGGGGTATGCCTCTATTTTGGGGCTTCATACAGTAAAAATCGTTGACTGGGGTTTATAAAAGGTGGTAAAGTGTCTTATTTTTCATGTTAAGCGTTGTCTTGCTTTAAGACAAGTTAAAAGAGGGTTGTAGCATGCTACACGGATCCATTGACTTTCACTAGCTTAGCGACATGCTCCCTCTTTTTACTTGTCTTAAAGCAAGACAACGGCTTACATGAAAAATAAGACACTTTACCACCTTTATAAACCCTGGCCAACGATTTAAACTGTATTAACCCCCAAAGTAGTGGCATACCCCTTTAACTGCCATGCAATGCAATGCAATGTAATGTAATGTAATGTAGTATAATGTAGTAGGCTACGCTGCTATTCTTGTTTCAGAACACGAACACATCGAAAGATCTGCGGTCTGCGGTCGAATATCGATTGACATTCAAAAAGTGTGTGATCGATTCAAAACGTTGTGGATCGCAGGGGCGTCGCCAGACCTATTTCACAGGGGCATGTGCCTGGGTATTGATTTGCTGTGCTCCGGTATGAGTTTCAAAAAAAACAAAAACAAAAAAAAACAACTTAGCTACCTTGAAATTTTGCTCAAGTTTTGCATGCAGAGTAATCTACAGAATGCGCACAACAAAGCGCACATGCACTACTTGCAATAATAAAATTAACTTGCTTTTTAAAATAACCCTCGGTGCCCTACTGTGCGCCTGTATAACATTAGGTCACCTGACGCACCTGGTGGATCGATCTTTTGCAGATGATTACAGGCGCTATTTTCTCAACCAAATGTTGGCTACAAAAAAAATACACATGACCTGTTAAAGTCAATAGTGCCAGTCTTCTCCCACTGCTTTCTGTCACACTAAGGTATCTCATGGTCATATGGGCTTCAGAGGTTTTTATAGCCGGTCTTAGAATTCTAACCATTGAGTGACAACCCAGCAATACAGTCAAGTCAAGTCAAGTCAAGTCAAGTCAAGTCAAGTCAGCTTTTATTGTCACTTTCTTCATATGCACAAGTCATACAAGGAAAATGAAATTAAGTTTTCTCTCTATACCATGCCAGGACTAGACATATACAGGACTGACATTTTGCGGACTGACATGAAGTGTAAGACAGGGCAGGTAACAGTGATGTACTGGTAACAATAAAGGGTCAATACAGAGGATTGATATCAAATCAAATCAAATCGAATTGCATTGTGAATTCATTCGGATCGTGACCTTCTGATTAGGAATTGAATCGATCCAGATTCCCAACCCTAACACACACACACATACAGACACACACACACACGCACAGACACACACACACACACACACACACACACACACACACACACACACACACACACACACACACACACACACACACAGACACACACACAGACACAGACATAGACACGCAAACACACACACAGACACACACACAGACAAGCAAACACACACACACACACACAGACATAGACACAGACACAGACACGTGAACACACACACAGACACAGACACGCGAACACACACAGACACAGACACACACACACACACACACATACACACAGACAGAGACACACAAACACACACACACACACAGACACGTGGTCACTGTACTCACCCTGACGCTGTAGAAGGCTTTGTCGAAGACGGGCATCGCTCGATTCACCACGGCAACCGAGAAACTCACCGAGGAGGAGAGAGGAGGCACGCCATGGTCACGCGCAAACACCACCACCTACACACA
>NC_085864.1:53896641-53909141 GCF_034702125.1 Engraulis encrasicolus
TTTTTATTAGTTAATGTCCTGAAGCCGTTTTAGACCTGCGTTGCCTTTGAGTGAAGGTTCTGGCTAGCAAACATGCTATTCGCATATTTGTTTATGTTTCAAGCGAGGAGTTATGAAACAATGCTTCTATGAAGGGCGATAGAGGGACAACTTCGTCATTGGCAGAAAATCAGATAGTTGGTAAATGTAGTAGGTCTAGGTCTACACATAGTTCTGAATCTTAAAGTCGAAGTCACACGTGTATGGTGGCAACGTCTTAGTTATTTTAATTCATTATTTGGAACAAGTGGAGAGGCGCGCGCTCTGCTGCAGCCAGTCGCACAGCCCAGCTGCGGCGCATGGTATGACAAGCAGGGAGAGAGGGAGAAAGGCAAATGATATAGGCCTAGCATGAACTTATCTGCGCTGATAACTATGCCTAATTGAAATGCAATACTCTACTCGATAGAGGCGTAGGCCTACTTAAACTTAGGATTTATTTATCATGACCCTGAATATTGATCCGTCAAAATGACGGACAGGCTTCAGAATTTTCCGTCATCCTTCAAAAAAATCCGTCAATGACGGACATTTGTCGGTTAACGCGACCTCTGCTCCACACCACCTTTGGGGGGGCATTGCTTGGTTTCACCCAGGAGTGAACTAGTAGCCCCACGCCCCCTCTATGTCGCCTTGCAGTTGCCTGAGATATGATGACAGACAACGTTGAGTGAAACGTGATCAGACTCAGAACTTGTATGCATATAGGTGTGTCAGCCAGCATGATCAACCACAAGCTTTTTAATTTTATACGCTTCAAAATAAAGAAATGCTATCTTTTGGGTGGTGTGTTGTTGTCCATAATGCATAGTAATGTCAACAAAGTTCGTTTCTGAACAAAAAAAGCTATTTCCTGTGTCTGTAAGGAGAGCTAATAAGCTAACAGGCTCCATTGAGAATGAATGGAGCTATGACAACAACACTTACAGCTAACATGGATTCACCTGAAATTGAACAGATGTTGCTCCTCTTCATGCATGGTCATATACTACCATGCCCAGTTCAGCTAATACTAGTATCTGACAGGGGGTGTTAGTGATTAAAATTACAACTCACAATTTGAAATGACTATGTTTGTGATTTCGCTAGTTAGCACGCTAAGCTAACCTAGCAAGCTTAACCCTACAGTGAAATGCTGCTCGCAGTGACATTTGCCTGTCTTGAACAGTAACAACTTACACAATTGGGCTTGGCATAAACACAGATTCAAGTACACATATCCAAAAGACCCACAAGAACTCTAGAAGTTGCAATGACGATTTAATAGATAAAATCTGCGCACCATGGATTTGAATAGGACTAGAACTAGAACTACTTAACAGTCTCTAGCGCCCTCTAGCGATTAATCGCGATTAATACATTTTGATCGAGCAACCTCTTGCTCGACAACTAATCTAAGGTCGATTAATCATTTGCATCTCTACTTCGGAGGTATCGTTCATCGGGGCCAGACTAAATTACTCCGGTCTCACATTTAGGCTGGCTTATCAGGCTAGCAAGCTCCCATACTGGCAACATGCACCACTTATGCCTCATTCACACCAAGAGCGAACTCCGCTGCCTGGTAGCGGAAGTAGCAGAAGAAGTTTTGCCTTGAATTCGCTGTATTCGCCCTGGACATGGCAATGACATGTTTGATTCAGCTAATCACATAGCGACTCTGGCTTGACAGCCTGGGACATTAATTGATATGAACATTCCATATCAGGCTAAGTTTTGTCCTCACCCCTGTTGCCACCAGGGACCACATACCAGTGCCTTGTTCCTTGTGACTATATGGCACTTGTTTTTTTTTGGTCTAAACTTTCTGATTGTTGTGGATTTTTATGCCTCTTTCTTACTTTATTTTTGTTTGTTTCCTTTATTTCAATTCCATTTTATTATCACTTCATTTCATTGTTTTTGTTTTGTTTTTAACATTATTGTTTAAAAGTGTTTAGCACATCAGGCTGCATGTCCTATATTGTCCTATAAATTGTGCAATACAGTCATCATTATTATTATTACACACACACACACACACACACACACACACACACACACACACACACACACACACACACACACACACACACACACACACACACACACACACACACACACACACAGGCATCAATGTCCTGATTGGTTCTCTCTGCTCACCAGTGTTCCGGGCGCAGCCCCCTCGCTCACGTTGCCTCGGTAACGGCTGACCAGGAAGTGAGGCGCGTTGTCGTTGACGTCCAGCACAGTGACGGTCACCGTGGAGACGGCCTCTCGACCAACCACGTCGGCCGCCACCACCGTCAGGCTGAAGGCCCGCCTCTGCTCGAAGTCGATTGGCCCTCGCGTGACAATGCTGCCGCTGTATTGGTCGATGCTGAAGGAGGAAGAGGCGGGTCCTGACAGCCGATAGGTCAGAGAGGAACGGCTCAGGGCCGTTACCGTGACGACCGAGGTGCCCACGGGAACGCCCTCACTCAACGTGGCCTGGAAACACACACACACACACACACACACACACACACACACACACACACACACACACACACACACACACACACACACACACAGGTAAAGAAATATGCACACACACACACAAGTAAAAAAACACACACATAACAGGTAAACAAACACACACACACACTCATGCAGACACACACACACACACACACACACACACACTCACTCAAACACACACACACCTGGTATAGTGCAAGAGGGAAGCGGGGCGGAGCGTTGTCTGACATCGTCACGGACACCAGTACGTCGGCTGTGGAGGAGAGAGGCGGGGCCCCGGCGTCTGTGGCCCTGACTGACAGCACGTACCGACCAATCACAGAGGAGTCCAGCGGCCGGGCCACACTGAGCGCACCCAGAACCGGGTCGATGCTGAACGCACCGCCAGTGTTACCTACAACACACACACACACACACACACACACACACACACACACACACACACACACACACACACACACATATCAGAACACACACACACACACACACACACACACACACACACACACACACACACACACACACACAAATCAGAACACACACACACACACACACACATATCAGAACACACAACAGTACAGGTTTGATCTCAACAATCTACAATTAATTGATAAGCGGCGATTTTCAATGTTTCTTAAAAAAAGTTCAAATTACATTTAAAAAATTAGAAATTGTGTGTGTGTGTGTGTATCTACCTGACTCAATGCTGTAGAGTGTGTGTGTGTGTGTGTGTGTGTGTGTGTGTGTGTGTGTGTGTGTGTGTGTGTGTGTGTGTGTGTGTGTGTGTGTGTGTGTGTGTGTGTGTGTGTGTGTGTGTGTGTGTGTGTGTGTGTGTGTGTGTGTGTGTGTGTGCTTCTAGTAAGCTTGATTACTGTAACAGTCTTTTTACAGGCCTCCCCAAAAAGACCATCAAACAGCTTGTACAACTTGTGAGTGATTCTCTAATTCGCCTACACTTTTAAGTCCGTGGATTTTATTTGGCAATTCCATTAACTATTAACTGCATCCAATGATGTTTTGGACATTAGAAAACATTTATCTTTCATATAATACAGAAAGTGTAGACATAGCATTATTTCCCTCAGCAAGAATGAATATTTAATACTGGTTTTGGGCGTTTTCATGCCGTCCTGTTTTCCAAATGTCAGATTCAGTCTTCATTTTAGCATGTAAAGAAACTTGTTTTGCCCAAGACGATTGCAAATGTTGATTCACAGTAATCATCACAATATGACAAAACTGTCAGAAAGACCACTGTCCTTTCCATTATACTTGAAATTTGCCATTTTGTGTGTGTCCACGAAAACTGTGTTAACCGTGTCACGGTCTGAAACCTCCTCCATAAATCAGTAATGGTTTGGTCTTAGGCCATACGAATAACATCACGTGATGTCATAACCTCTTTGGCAGGATACGGGAAGACTTTTTGGTAAATTTTGAGCTCCATCCTTCCATAATTTAATCCATTCTTTTTCATGTTCTCATAGCGGGAAAATTGCCTGTCAACAGTGTTATCAACATATTCATAAGAATCTGAATTAGAAATCACATGTAGAAAAACACAGATAAAGCATACAGATACATTAATTGATTAAGGTGTTGTGGTGGAACTTCTGAGGTCCTCAGTTAGCACAATACCACAAAAATGGCTGAAATGTCAACGGTGTTACCGTCAATGGTGTTACAATTAAGTATGACAGTCAGGGTTGCCAGATGAGGCTGATGATTTCCAACCCAAAAAATAATCAAAATCCGCCCTAAAAACCCGCCCAATTCTATTGATTTATATGGCAGTGGGAAGGTTTTTCTGATAGATGCCATTTTTACCCGCACACGGCCATCCTAAGCAGCCCAATTGGGCGGGAACCAGCCCAATCTGGCAACACTGATGACAGTTGAGGAGGAGTATGTTTTTGCCAATTTATATCCATATTGACAGACAAACAAACAAATGTATTTGTGTTCTAGGGAGATGGGTTTGTCTGCTCTGTTTTTTTCTCCTAAAAAAGTGCCGACTTGTTCCCCTGCACTGTTGACCGTAACACAGTTGAGTTACACCGTTGACTGTTTTGAAAGTGTTTTTGTGCTATTGATCCCTTATGTGTTGGAAAAATCCTATGAACATACACTAGGGATTATCTCTGGAGAAGGAAGTCTTGTGTAAGGAGGGTGACTATATTCAAATCAGACGTTACAGGGATTTATGATGAAAAATGTGTCAGTCTGTATCACACTGACTCATAAAATCCTACTTCTGAAGCTCAACAATTACATTTTCTATATCAGTTGCACAGATTAATGACAACATTACAGCTAAGGGACATAAGCACTTTCAAACATATATTGTTTCAACTCTGTAGTATTTTTATATATGTTTGAAATGACATAGTATTTGTCCATAACACTGTTGACAAAATAATTAAGCAAATGTTCGCTTTCATTAGAGTATTTATCAAATGATTTAAGATTAAGCTTGGCAATTTGTTTGTTTGGAAACTTAAATATATACACTATCTAAACATCTAGGTCATTTAGATGAAAAAAATACTGATAATTGACATTTTGCTTTTGCCAAAAGCGTAGGGAAATCGTAGAATCACTCTTGTACAAAATGCAGCATCAAGGTTTCATACAAAAACAAGGAAGTTCGACCACATTACTCCAATTTTAAGATCGCTGCATTGGCTCCCAGTAAGCTACAGAATTGATTTTAAGGCAATGCTACTTGGAATGGGACCCACATATCTACTGGATATGTTTCAGCTGTATGCGCCAACCAGGTTACTAAGATCAACGGGGAAGAATTTGCTGGTGATTCCAAAAGTCAAAACAAAGTGTGGAGAGGCAGCCTTTTATTATTTATTGTATTATTATTATTATCATTTTACCTTATGTTTCATCTTAATGTTTTAAATGTTCTTTGACTCTAATTAATTTCCTTCTTTCTTCCCTGTTTCCTTTCTTTTTGCATTTGTTAATCTTGTGAAGCACATTGAGTTGCACCTGTGTATGAAATGCGCTATACAAATAAACTTGCCTTGCCTTGCCTTGTGTGTGTATGTCTACCTAACTCGATGCTCTAGAGTATGTGTGTGTGTGTGTGTGTGTGTGTGTGTGTGTGTGTGTGTGTGTGTGTGTGTGTGTGTGTGTGTGTGTGTGTGTGTGTGTGTGTGTGTGTGTGTGTGTGTGTGTGTTTGTGTGTCTACCTGACTCGATGCTGTAGAGTGTGTGTGTGTGTGTGTGTGTGTGTGTGTGTGTGTGTGTGTGTGTGTGTGTGTGTGTGTGTGTGTGTGTGTGTGTGTGTGTGTGTGTGTGTGTGTGTGTGTGTGTTTGTGCGTATGCAGTGGTGTAGTCTACTTTTTTATGGTGGGTATACTGTATATTTGAGCATTTTTTGAAGTGGGTATTCTGTATATATTTGTGCCATTCTAAACAATGGATCAATCAATTTTAAGTGGGTATACTGAAATCCCTGAAATTTAGAAGTGGGTATACTCCGTATACCCGCGTTCTACGTAGACTACACCACTGGTGTGTGTGTGTGTGTATGTGTGTGTGTGTGTGTGTTTGTCTACCTGACTCGATGCTGTAGAGCAGGGGTCCCCAACCTTTCTGGGTCTGAGGGCTACCCGAGGGCTACTTTTGTTCAAAATCCTCTACTGATCTCTTGGCATCATTCTCAAATCACACAATTATTAAATGATAATTTGCTTATAGGTAATAAATAATGAATGTGTATTATTAATATTTATTTAACTTAAGAAAAGCATTAACTGTGACTAAAATCTGGTAGACGTCATTGTTTAATAACATCCTTGGTGGGCACCTCAGAAGCTCCTGGAGGGCTTCCTGGTGACACCTACTGTAGAGTGTGTGTGTGTGTGTGTTTGTGTGTGTGTGTGTGTGTGTGTGTGTGTGTGTGTGTGTGTGTGTGTGTGTGTGTGTGTGTGTGTGTGTGTGTGTGTGTGTGTGTGTGTGTGTGTGTTTCTACCTGATTCGATGCTGTAGAGTGTGCGTGTATGTGTGTATGTGTGTGTGTGTGTGTGTGTGTGTGTGTGTGTGTGTGTGTGTGTGTGTGTGTGTGTGTGTGTGTGTGTGTGTGTGTGTGTGTGTGTGTGTCTACCTGACTCGATGCTGTAGAGTGTGTGTGCGTTGAGTCCGCGGTCTTTGTCAGTTGCCGTGACAGTGAGGAAGGCGGAGCCAACAGCAGCTGATTCAAAGACACGCCCCTCGTAGGTTGCCATGGTGAAGAGGGGGGCGTGGTCATTCACATCCTCTACACCAATCAGCACGCGGCACAGAGACTTGCGGAACGGAAACACAGACTCCTTCACCTACACACACACACACACACACACACACACACACACACACACACACACACACACACAAAACACACACAAACACACACACACCAACACCAATGTTTTTTCCCATGTAACTCAGATTTCTGGTTTAACTTTCACTGTCCAACAGCGGGTGTCATCTTGTCTTATTAGCCTATTATTTCCCACTGAAATGAGAGTAAAACATCTGGTAAACCAGGGGGGCAGGATTTGGCTAGTTAGCTTCGTCAATTAGCAATTCGCCATTTTCGCATTTCCGACATCCACTTTGCTCAATGATGATGGGTGGGTACGCAAGTTTAGTGTTGGGCGCACAGACCTTTACAGGTCTGTGGTTGGGCACCTCCATGCATCCAATGCCCGTGTTCCATATAGCTTTCTAGTCGACCGGAAGTCAGTCCGTAACGTGGCACGTAATTGGCTGAGTACACTGGCGGCGGAAATAACTCAATTTTGGCTGAATTCACTAGCCTAGCATTTCCCATTGAAATGACTGGAGGCCGGACTTTTTCACTCTCTCCAGTTTTTATACTACCTCCATGTGGTGAGTTTGGGGAACAATTTACATAAAGCCTCATTCACACACGTCGCTGCTAGTTTCTTGCTCGACGAGAAAGCCAATAGAATGTCTATGTATTCCAGCGAGACGAGGAGGCGAGTAGGCGAGAACAAGTGATGCGATGTGGGCAGATTCTATTTTAACTTCGAGCGAGGCGAGTAACCGAGTAACCAATTGGAATGCAGGGTTCGGTACCTCTCGCCTGTGCATTGACGGTTTAAGCCGGAGGAACGTTTATCGAACGTTCGATGAGCAAGTAGCGACTAGACGAGTGAGCGAGAAGCTAGTAACTAGCAGCGATGTGTGTGAATTTGTATTTTTCTACCCCTACCCCTTACCCCTCCAAACAGAGTCTGCCTGTCCGAACCCCTCCCTTTTTGAGGGCTACAAAGCCCTCCCCCCTACCCCTACCCCTCTGCCTTAACGACTATTGGGATACCCCTACCCCTACACAAAACGGAGGGGGAGGAGTAAAGGGTGGTTTATGCCTCGAGATCAGCGTCACTGCATCATGATGCAGTGAGCCGCGCAGTTAACGGAGTGAAGCCCCCCCCATCACGCAGGTACTCTGGGGCACCTCCCCGAAATTGTGTCTCGACGCAGGGAGCGACGGCGTGAAAGGGCGAAAATAGGTCTCTGATTGGTCCTCTCGACCAGCCTGCTCTGTCCTCGAGTCGAGAACAAGCGCTACTTCCTTGTTCTAACCTTCGTCGGTCTACGAACTGTGAGCTCTTCATTAAATAAGTTGCCCGTGCTTTGTTGTTTGATTTATTTACACGAACCAAAGACAACACATGCGCTTGCAAGTTACGACGCTGAAGTTATTTGGACAGTATAGAACAGTGGTTCCGAGGTCGAGGAAACATTCCGCTTCGTCCTCGACAAATGAGCCACTTCTTTGTTCCAAACTACCACTGTGGCTGCCAGTGCGATCAAACATGCACGTGATATAAAGATTTAATGTTTCATTTTCATTCTCGTCGAGTCTGTGATGCTAAAAAACAACCGACACGTCTAGTTTACTCTTTGTGTTGAAGGCAGTTTCAGCGTGGAATGACATCGCGCAGACCGTGCTTCAAAACAGGGCATAAACCAAAATTAACTGCATCATGGCTGCGACAAGCTCACTCTGTGGCACAAGTAGGACGCATAACCCGCCCTTAAGGGGTAGGGCCAGGTAGGTGTGTGTGTGTGGTATGTATGGCCCTGGTGTGTGTGTGTGTGTGTGTGTGTGTGTGTGTGTGTGTGGTGTGTATGGCGCCTGTGTGTGTGTGTGTGTGTGTGTGTGTGTGTGTGTGTGTGTGTGTGTGTGTGTGTGTGTTTACCATGACAGTGAGGACGTGTTGCGTGTTGCTCTCGTGGTCCAGTGTGTGTGTGGTGTGTATGGCGCCCGTGTGTGTGTCGATGCGGAACAGCTCTCGGCTGGCGGGGTCCACGCTGCCCTGGAGGTCATAGGTCAGCCCGTGCTGGTCACGGTCGCTCGCGGCAACCCGCAGTAGCTCCGCCCCCGGGGGCGTGTCCTCCGTCACCACGACGTCAAACACCGATTGGACGAAGAGCGGGGGGCTGTCGTTGGCATCTAGCACGCTAACTAGCACCTGGAGAACGCACACACACACGCACACACACACACGCACGTGCACGCGCACGCACACGCACACACAAAAAAAAACATTAGTGTCCAACACTCTTACTAGCACCTGGTATAGACATGTGTGTGTGTGTATGTGTGTGTGTGTGTCAGTGTGTGTCAGTGTGTGTGTGTGTGTGTGTGTGTGTGTGTGTGTGTGTGTGTGTGTGTACCTGTTTGTGTACATGTGTGTGTCTGTGTGTGTGTGTGTGTGTGTGTGTGTGTGTGTGTGTGTGTGTGTGTGTTGAAAGAATCTGAATAGTGCCCCCAATGACACATAACATTTCAATGTCCATGTATTGTTTGATACGTGTTTGAGTAACACTTTTAGACTGTAAGATGCCAAATAAAAGTTCCCTTTGTCTATGGCATCAGGATGTACTGAACTTCCCTTCCCCCAAACTGCTGATTTGAAATTGCCTATCCATTGCTATTGACTAAGACTATCACTGTATGTGACATCATCCAATGTGACCTCATTTCCTGTGGAGGTCTTTTTAAGTTCAGCCACTGGCATTGTTCTATCTCTTCTTGCTTCTTCTTGTCTGTACCTGTACCGTTAACACCTCATTGGAGAGAGGGGGTGGGGAGGCCTGTGGACAGGCCTTTGGGGCCTATTGGCCTCACCTCTCCCTCTCTAAAGCCAATAAACCTTGCATTTCTGAATTCCAACTATTGCACTGGATCTGGTCTTAAATATTAATTAGTAGTAAAACCTAGATACTATCAGTGTGTGTGTGTGTGTCTGTGTGTGTGTGTGTGTGTGTGTGTGTGTGTGTGTGTGTGTGTGTGTACACCTGTGTGTGTGTGTGGTGTGTGTGTACCTGTGTGTGTGTACCTGTGTGTGTGTGTGTGTGTGTGTGTGTGTGTGTGTGTGTGTGTGTGTGCACCTGTGTGTGTGTGTGTGTTTGTGTACCTGTGTGTGTGTGGTGTGTGTCCCGTCGCTGGCCTGAAGGGTGAGGTTGTAGTGTGTGTGTGTTTCCGCATCAAGGCCTCGCGTGGTGACGATGGTTCCAACCGCCCGGTCCACCGCGAACACACCCTCCTCATCACCCTCTATACACACACACACACACACACACGCACGCACGCACACACACGCGCACACACACACTCGCACACACACACACACACGCGCACACACACGCGCACACACACACACACACACACACGCGCACACACACACGCACGCACGCACGCACACACAGAGTTGTTAAAGCTTTCGGAATAAAAAGTTATTAAGAAATGTATAATTATTATGTAACACACACACACACACACACACACACACACACACACACACACACACACACACACACACACACACACACACACACACACACACACACACACACACACACACACAAACACACACACACACAATCTTTTTGAATGAAAAAGCTAATCAGTAAGTAAATGGGTCCATTTACTGAGTTATTTTTCCATCAAAAAGATGATTTGCTTTAATATGATTTGCAACAAAGAAGTTAGTGCGACGCATTTGATGGAAAAACAGTTAACAACATTTTAACAGTTCAGTATCCCGAATATAAGGCTTATCCCGGTTATGATCAAGTTCAGGACAAGGCGTTCATATGAGCACAGCGGGTTATCTCCCGGTCCACATTCTTGGTCGTTATAGAATTGTTTTCAAATGCGTGTAGCCTGGATACCAGCGACAACGTTATATGGGAAGCCTCTGTATCTGGGATAAGGTGTTTCCATGTGTCAATATCCCGATGTCTTTTGGAGTACTCCACCTAACATGTCCCGATTTCTGAAAAGCCAGAATATCCGGGTAACTGAAGTTGGGAAAGGTGTTTATATGTTTAAGCACAAATTTCGGGATACTTCAATATCCCGATCATATGCGGGATACTGAACTGCATATAAACGCAATCCATAATGCGCTTTAACTTTGAATTTGGTTCAGCAAACACACCAGAAGACACCAAAGCTACCAAGAGTTAAAGCAGAATGTGAGCATTCCGATAAGAGAGCAAAATGAGCGATAGAAGCGACAAGGCATGTCCATTCAAAGCAGAATGCAAGCATTCCGACATTCCCATTGGCTGCGGCTGGTGGGTGTCGTCGAACGGCATCATAGCTCATTAGCATAATATTCGTCTGAGGTTCAACTACAAACAGTCGCTTCAGTCGCTCAAATCGCTTCTTGTTGCGCAAATTGCTTTTGTCTCTTTTCTTCCGTCTCCAGTGAAGACGACACAAAGTCAATTACTTCCGTTGTCGGTGTAGCTCTAATCGCTTCTGGTGTGTTTATACCATTAGAGATAGAACACTTCAATGTCATCACAATGCGACTTGTGTTTCAGCAAAACACAAGACATGATGACACAAGCTTGAACACAACACAACGCAACGCAACGCAGCGCAGCACAGCGCAACACAATGCAGCGCAACGCAGCGCAGCACAGCGCAACACAATGCAGCGCAACGCAGCGCAACGCAACGCAGCGCAGCGCAACGCAACGCAGCGCAGCGCAGCGCAACGCAACACAAAAAAAACACAACACAACACAACACATGATGACACAAGCCAGAACACAACACAACACAACACAGCCCGAACACAATACAGCAAATGATAAAGAATAAAAATAAGGATTATATAAACAATAAAGAATATTAAAGTTATTACCCCTGAAGCCAACCATGCAGACGATGTTGCACATGTGTGTAGAGAAATTTGCACATGCAGACATGCAGACACACACACACACACACACACATGCACACACGCACACACAGTTCCAGATCGATGAGACATGCACACACACACACACACACACACACACACACACACACACAAACACACACACAAACACACACACACACACACACACACACACACACACACAAACACACACACACACACACACACACACACACACACACACACACACACACACACATGCCAGGTACAGTATGGGTCAGACATTACAGCAGGCCACAGAGGGCGACGGGAAGGAAGGATGGAAAGAGAGAGAGAGAGAGAGGGATAGAGAGAGACAGAGAGGGAGAGAGAGAGAGGGGGGGGTAGAAGGGGGAGAGAGAAAGAGAGAGAGGGGGGATAAATAGAGGAGGGTAGAGGGGGGGAGAGAATAAGTTAGAGGGGGGAGAGAAAGAGGGAGATAAAGAGAGGGAGGTATAGAAGCTAGTAGAGAGAGAGAGAGTTATAGAAGAGGTATAGAAGGTTAGCAGTAGGGATAGAAGGATAGAGAGAGATAGAGGGAGGTGTGATAGGGGAATAGAGAGAGAGGGAGCGGGGTGTGGCTAGTGATAGAGGTGTGTCTAGGGTTAGCAGTAGTTGTAGAGATAGGGGGATAGAGGAATAGAAATAGACAGAGAGGGGGGTAGAGGGATAGAGAGGGGGATATAGAGGGGGATAGAGGGATAGAGAAATAGA
>NC_085864.1:53926641-53936641 GCF_034702125.1 Engraulis encrasicolus
GCTTTTGTCGCGCGACTCAATACAAAGTCAATTACTTCCGTCGCTCGCCTCGCTCTTGTTGCGCTAGGTGCATTTGTGCGGTTAGTGTGTGTATATTAGTGTATGTGTATTCCTGCATGTATGAATGTCTGCGTGTGTGTGTCACCTGTCCGTCTCGTCCGGTGTCGTCATCGCGCGCCGTCACCTTCATGACGGACACACCCCCCGGCCCGCCCCCCTCTGCCACTTGACCAATGAGGGCGATGGCTGGGAACTCGGGAGCGAATCGGTTCTCATCCACATCCAACACCTCCACCTCCAGCCAGCCCTCCGTTACCAAGGAGACCGGAACACCTCCGTCACACACACGGATGGTGATGTTGTAGACCTGCAAACACACACACACACACACACACACACACACACACACAAACACACACACACACACACACATTAATATATACAGTAAACATCAACCGGTGACACAGTAAACACAAACCAGCAACTCCGGAATGCCTAGTGTGTGTGTGTATGTGTGGGTGTGTGTGTCTAGGAATGTGTATGTATGTGTGTGTGTGTGTGTGTGTGTGTGTGTGTGTGTGTGTGTGTGTGTGTGTGTGTGTGTGTGTGTGTGTGTGTGTGTGTGTGTGTGTGTGTGTGTGTCGAGTGGTGTGTGTATGCGTACTGCCTTGCTGTGTGTGTGTGTGTGTGTGTGTGTGTGTGTGTGTGTGTGTGTGTGTGTGTGTGTGTAGGCGTGTCTCGCTGTGTGAGTGTATGTGTGTGTGTGTGTGTGTTAACCTGCTGCGTCTCGTAGTCGAGCGGTGTGTTTAGCCTCACGGCGCCCGTGTGTGTGTCGATGGTGAAGGTGTCGTTGTGATCGCTGGAGAGGTCGAAGGTCAGCTGGCTTCCCGCTCCCTCGTCCGGGTCGGTGGCGTGCGGCCAGCTCACTAGCGCCCCTAGTGGCAGGTCCTCAGGCACGCGCACACGCACACGGGGAGGAACCAGCACCGGGGCCACGTCATTCACATCCGTTACAGTCACCTACAGGGAGACACACACACACACACACACACACACACACACACACACACACACACACACACACACACACACACACACACACACACACAGAAGGGAAGAGGAGAGGAGAAAAGGGAGAGAAGAGATGAGGAAAATAGGGGAGAGGAAAGGAGATGACAGGACAGGAGAGGGGAGAGAAGAGAAGAGGAAAGGAGAAGAGAGAAGAGAAGAGAAGAGGAAAGGAGAAGAGAAGAGAAGAGAAGAGAAGAGAAGAGAAGAGAAGAGAAGAGAAGAGAGGAGAAGAGCATGGAAAAGGAGAGAAGAGAGGAGAGGAGAATAGGGGAGAGGAGAGAGGAGAGGAGATGAGAGGACAGTAGAGGAGAGGAGAAGACAGGACAGGAGAGGGGAGAAGAGAAGAGAGGAGAGAAGAGAAGAGAATAGGAGAGAAGAGAAGAGAAGAGAAGAGAAGAGAAGAGAAGAGAAGAGAAGAGAAGAGAAGAGAAGAGAAGAGAAGAGGAGAAGAGAGGAGAGGAGAGGAGAGGAGGAGAGAGGTGGGGAGAGGAGAGGAGAGGAGAGGAGAGGAGAGGACGTGAGAGAAGAGGAGACGAGAGGAGAGGAGAGAAGAGGAGACGAGAGGAGACGAGAGAAGAGGAGACGAGAGGAGAGGAGAGGAGGGAAGAGAAGAGAGGGATGAGGAGAGGAGAGAAGAGAGGAGGAGAGGAGAGGAGAGAGGAGGAGAGAAGAAGATAAGGAGAGAAGAGAAGAGAAGAGAGGAGAGGAGATGAGATGAGATGAGAGGAGAGGAGAGGAGAGGAGAGGAGAAGAGAGGAGAAGAGAAGAGAGGAGAGGAGATGAGATGAGAGGAGAGGGGAGGAGAGGAGAGGAGGTGAGAGGAGAGGAGAGGAGGTGAGAGGAGAGGAGAGGAGAGGAGAAGAGAGGAAAAGAGAGGAGAAGAGAGGAGAAGAGAAGAAGGGAGGAGAGGAGAGGAGAGGAGAGGAGAGGAGAGAAGAGAAGAGAAGAGAAGAGAAGAGAAGAGAAGAGAAGAGAAGAGAAGAGAGAAGAGAGGAGAGGAGAGGAGAGGAGAGGAGAGGAGAGGAGAGGAGAAAAGAGGAGAGGAGAAGAGAGGAGAGGAGAGGAGAGGAGAGGAGATGAGATGAGATGAGATGAGATGAGATGAGATGAGATGAGATGAGATGAGAGGAGATGAGAAGAGAAGAGAAGAGAAGAGAAGAGAAGAGAAGAGAAGAGACGAGAGGAGAGGACTTTTTCAAAATACATCCAATTGATGTGATTTTTGTTGTTTCTTCCCAAACAGCCCAATATGCTTGTACTCCAGATAATCCCTTTCGCGGGCCGAACTCAACAACTATTTTTAAAAATGGATTAATATTGTGCATGCATGCACTTCATACTCATAGTTAAATTTCAAATGCACTCTTTCCCATCATATTTGTTAGTTCAAATGTGTCTGCACATCCTGTGACACAGCAAATTTCATGTCCAAGTAATGTTACGCTATTAGGCAAGATACATTAATGGTGTATGTGAGCCAACTGTAATACACATCTGAGGCCGAAAAAAAATGGTTTGACATCCCTGGGCTTAGGCATTCAGCAGCTGCTTCTTGCAGGTGCATTATAGCAGTGCTTCCCAACCTTTTTTGTCTTGCGTACCCCCTTAGCAACTTTTTCATATGACATGTACCCCCTCGCCCTCATTCAGGCTCTGTTCCTCTATCCCAATGTGACTATTCTCCATATATTTGTGATTATTACATTTTCCCACGTACCCCCTGCAGTGTGCTCGCGTACCCCTAGTGGTACACGTACCCCTGGTTGGGAAACACTGCCTTATAGGCATAAAATGGGTTAAGACGCATTACCTCCACCCTTGCCGTGGCGACTCGTTGTGCTTGGCGCTCGGGGGCGGAGTCTCGTGCCTCCACGCGCAGGTAGTAGGTGGGCGTGGCTTCGCGATCCAGCTGGCCAATCACGAAGATGAGTCCCGTCGAGGAGTTGATGGCGAACGGCGCCTCACTGAGGAGGGAGTACTGAACTGCGGCATTTAGACCCTCGTCAGCATCCACAGCAGACACCTGAAACACCTACACACACACACACACACACACACACACACACACACATACACACAGATTAATACACCAACTGCGGCGTTCAGACCCTCGTCAGGATCCACAGCAGACACATGAAACACCTACACACACACACACACACACACACATTAACACACACACACACACACACACACACACACACACACACACACACACACACACACACACACACACATATTAACACACACACACACACACACACACACACACACACACACACACACACACACACACACAGATGCAGATTAATACCCACAGTTACAGGCCTCACTGTGAAGGGAGCACTGAATTGCAGCTTTTAGACCAGTGTCATCATCCGCAACAGAGACGTGTGTGTGTGTGTGTGTGTGTGTGTGTGTGTGTGTGTGTGTGTGTGTGTGTGTGTGTGTGTGCGTGTGTGTGTATGTGTATGTGTGTGTGTGTACCTGAGTTCCCATAGCTGCATTCTCCGCCACGTGTGTGTGGTAGGTGTGTGTGTTGAGGAAGTGCGGTGTGTTGTCGTTGGTATCCGTGACAACCACGGCGATGAGGGTCCAAGCACCACGCCGGGGCGAGCCCTGGTCGTACACCGTCACGTTGACATGGTAATGCGGCCTGCGCTCGCGGTCCATTGGTCGGAAAACTGTGATGTCACCGCTGCGCATGCCCACCGTCAGGCAGCCGTCCGTGTTGCCCCCGGCGATGGAATACAAGAGCTGACCGCCGAGACCCGCGTCTTCATCAGAGACCTGCACACACACGCACACACACACACACACACACACTCACACACACACACACGTAAGGGTTAACGTTCGGCGAGAAGGTCGCTACCGTGGAATAGCAGCACGACAGAGAGAATCTTTAGACCCCGACGCGGAGCGTGAAGTGCTGCTATTCCACAAAGCGACCGACTCGCCGAAAGTTAACCCGCTTATTATATGGATATACTTAAATGATTCACACATGGCGGGGACATTTCTTTAGACCTATTTAATGTTAAGTCTATTATAGTTTTTAATGTCAAAAGATTGTTGCTGCGCAAAAACAAAACAGTGCCGTTGTGAAACACCGCTAGGCAACAGCTAGGTAGCCAGGACAACAGGTGTTGTCTATCACAGCAGCTGATTAGAGTCTTGTTGAAAAGTCGCTTTAGCAGTGAAAAGTCTTGTTGCCATTGACAGCAGTCTGATATAGACCAACCCGTCCGTTATCGAAAAATAACAGACGTGCGAACGTTGGGGAGCCCCATTGAAATGAATGGAGCATTCGACCGATGACGTCACACCATATAATAATATAAAATAAAAGACCATCGTCAGATGCTTTGGCAAAGCACTTTTGTCAAGCGTGTGTCAAGGTTTGAGCAGCTCTCCCACCGTGCTGGCGAATGTCTGGACCGGAAACCGGAATAGTAATGGTGGGGAAGGCGTCCGCGCCAATGTCTTATCCTGAGCGTATCGCTCGGTGCGTAATTCCAAGAGCAGTATAATGAAAAGGAAGAAAAGAGTCGCACACTGGAGCTGAATGCAAAATCAAAAACTGTATTAAACAAGGAAAAACTGGGAACACTGATGATTCTGCATTCAGCTCCAGTGTGCGACTCCTTTCTTCCTTTTCATTATGTTGCTAAACGGGAAAATGCTCTGCTGTGCCCTGACCCGAACATGTCAGTATCGCAACTTTTCTGCTGATTTTACTTTTGCCAAGAACAACGAAACGAGATTAGATTCTTTATTGTCCCATAGGGATATTTGGTTTCCAGTGTTGGGAGTAACGAGTTACAAAAGTAACTAATTACTGTAATGCATTACATTTTTGAGTAACTCAGTAATGTAACTGATTACAGAGGAAAAAATCGGTAATATGTCCTCGTTACAATGCAAGTATCTTGCACATTACAACGCATTTTTTCACCTACATTTTGTGTGGGTATTTTGTTTTCTATACAATGTTCGCGTATCACCGCGAGATCAGCTATTGCATCTGATAGCCTATACATCCGCGCAGAGATTTTAAAGTTCCTCGCAGAACATTGCTTCCTCTTTCACGCTTCGTCTCTCGAAATGGCAGGCTGACAAAGGATGACCGATCCAGAAGATCCAGCTTGCTCGTTTTCAAGATGGGTATATGCCCACTACTTTGACTTAATTGAAAATAAGGACGCCAAGAACACTGTAGGCCTACTTGAAACCCAAACCGCGTTCCACGTCGAAAAACAGTAGCCTACAAACAATTTGACGATTTGAAGAGGTGCCATAGCACCACCAAATTAGTCAGGAAAGGAGGGGATGCATCCCATTCTCACGAGACAGGGACACGGCAGGGTATCCGACGGGGGGATGAGTACGTTGCACCCCCCTCACTTTTGTTCAACTCAACATCGCTAAAATTGAAATAAATCCATTTGAAATAAAATATTATATGTTCGCCTGTCTAAGTAGTGAAATTGAAAATGCTTGCTGTCGTTGCATCACTCTGTAGCCTATCACTGTAAACTCGTAGTGCAGTGAGGTGGCTTTATGTTTCAGCCAAGTGCAACGGAGCCTGTGCTGCATGCGTCCGTAATAGATTTTTTTTTTAAACGGCGCTGGTGTGCATGGTAAGGTGTGGTAAGAAGAGAAAAGGATTAATCATTGCATTGGTGAATCAATATTGTATGTGGGGTAAGATGCAATTCCTGAAAATGTTGGTTTTCAGTCTGCAGGCTTCCAAAACGACTTGTGGATGGCAGGTGAAAGTCATGCCACCTCATAGATTTGCACTGTAGATTGCCAAATCCTTATTTCCAGTCATTTTGGCTGAAGTAACTAAAAGTAATGCAAAAGTAGTGTAATGCCTTACTTTTCAAAAAAAGTAATGTTGTAATGTAAGGCATTACTTTTAAATGACAGTAACATGTAATAAGTAGTGCATTACAGTTTTTGAGTAACTTTCCCAACAGTGTTGGTTTCACATCAGACTGTTCAGTTCCATCAGGTTAGATCAAGCAAGGGAAGTGGTGAAATTGTGGCGAAATTCACCGTTCCGCAAACGCCTCCCACCTTAGCAACGGTTGCTATGTCAGTCAATCACGCTCATCCTCAAGGTTCTCGGCATTGAAATGAATGGAAGGCGAACATGTTTTCACCCCTGTCGATATCAAATTTGGCAAAAGATTTCAGTAGAAATTTCTGTGTAAAAGGACAGATCTCAGATTGAAGCAGACAAAGCGTATGAAGGCTACATCCATGACATTACAAGCCGTGTTTGTAGCCAGTAAAATGAGGTCAGGGTAAAGCCTACCGGTCCCAATGAAAGAGGCCTCATGACTTTGTAGTTTCTTGTCAGGACAATTCTCGTGTACAGCAGGGTGAGTCACGTTTATCACACATGTTGCATTAAATCAGTGTGATTATCACATTTGTAACATTAAATCCATGTGATTGTCACATTTGTTGCATTAAATCCGTGTGATTGTCACATTTGTTGCATTAAATCTGTGTGAGTGTCACATTTGTTGCATTCAATCCACGTGATTGTGACTGTTGCCGCTAACTTTCAACTGGTGGTGGGGTCGTCCATATTGCTTAATCCACTGCTTGCATTTTTCACTTTGTTTTTCGGGAAGGAATACAACGTAACCCCTCCCTCCATCCTTTTTGGAAATCGGCTGTCGGATTTACAGACGCCATGGGCACAAGGTTTTATTTTATCTTCACGAGTAGGCAAATCAAAATGTCCTGTTTGACTGAGGTCCCAGATTTAGCAGCCGTTGCTAATGCTATGATTGGTCAGTTACCGTTTTGGGAGTGCAGCTGCAGAGAGGCGAATTGTGCCCAGACCAAAATCACCCCTAAACCTGACCACATGGCATTGTGGAGCACAAGTGAACTTGCAAAGCCACTATGCACAAGCGTGCCTGTGTGTGTGTGTGTGTGTGTGTGTGTGTGTGTGTGTGTGTGTGTGTGTGTGTGTGTGTGTGTGTGTGTGTGTGTGTGTGTGTGTGTGTGTGTGTGTGTGTGTGTGTGTGTGCAGGGCTCTGCGCCATAAGTAGGCTATGTGTTTCCCCACACGTGTGTGTGTGTGTGTGTGTGTGTACCTGTAGCTGCAGTATTCGTGTCCCCACAGGTGTGTCTTCGGGGACCCAGATGGTTTCCGGGACGTCCAGGAAGCGAGGCGCGTGCCTATTGGCTGAGAAGAGGTCCATAAGCCCCTCCCCTGCCGCCTGGTTGGCTGAGATGCCCCGTAGCCCCTCCTCTTCCACTTCCTGCCTGTGTTGCCCGCGAGACAGCTTCTCGGCCAATCGCTGGGCCAGCTGCGTCTCCTGGCAACTGAGAGTAGGCGTGTCTGGGGTGGCAGGGTTCGTTGCTACGGTGACGTTGAGGGTCATGGGGTCGGAGGCGTGGTCGCCGTCGGTAGCGGTGATGCGGAGGGTGTAGGTGTGGCCTGTTGCTAAGGGGCGTGTCAGTAGGAGGAGTCCCGTGTCGGGCTGTAACAGGAAGAGGCCTGCCGTGCCCTCATCCGATTGGACGATGCTGTATTTGATTGGCGTGTGTCGGTCGTCAGGGTCCAGGGCGCTTAGCGTCACAAGGGGCGTGTCTATGGGCCACAGGGGCGGGACTACGAGGCTGCAGCCCCGCCTACCCCACACAGGCGGCTCGTCATTGGTGTTTAGCACGGTGATGCGTACGGTGGCCCTCGCCTCTCTTCGCTCGGGGAAACCCCAATCAGACGCTCTCGCCGCCAGACGGAACTCAGACTGACGCTCGAAGTCCAACCTCCCCGACGTCGTCACGGCACCCGAGAACTGATTGATGGCAAAGGGCACCGCCCCCTGGCCAGGCCCTGCCTCCAGGCTGGAAAACAACATCAACAATAATATAAGAATAATAATAATAACTAGAAATGAACTCAGAGAGTGTAGACCTCGGCCAAGGAAGCTGTTTGATAGAACGTTTGAGTTTAAAACTGAAATGTCAAAATTCGCCCTATCCCGCAATGGTTAAGAATCTTTTAAAAAGTCCTGGTTCCAGATTGTGATCCAGATCACCACCAGAATTAAATCTCTTGTTCCTTTTCTCACTTCCAGCAGCTCCACAAACTTTCATCAAAATCCGTTCATAACGTTTCGAGTTATCCTGTTGACAGACAGACAAGCAAACCAACGCGACCGAAAACATAACCTCCTTGGTGGAGGTAATAATAATAATAATAATAATAATAATAATAATAATAATTAGAGATGCACCGGATCCTGATTTTTAGGATCCTGCCAGATACCGGATCCACTGCTCAAGATACCGGATCCTACAAAAGGGTTGAAACATATAGTCTACTCGCACACGTGGGCCCTTTTTATTGTGTTGGCTCAAACTATTTTTTAGACTCATTGGCTTACTGCCACACTGCCTGCAACGGACGCTTCCAAAGGGCTTTCACTCCATGCAGCGATTGAGGTTGTGAAAGACTGACTGAAAAGCCAAGGTTAGAGATGCACCAGATCCTGATTTTTAGCTAATATGCCGGATACCAGATCCACTGCTTAAGATCCTGCCGGATCCGGATCCTGTGAAAAACCCTATTATCCGGATCCAGATCCGGAAACAGATCCGGATCCGGTGCATCTCTAATAATAATAATACTGATAATAGTGATAATAATCGTAATATTCTGACCTGTATGTGATGTATCCATTCTCCCCCTGGTCGTCATCGCTGGCGCTTAACAACAGCACTGTGGTTCCTATGGCAACGCTCTCGTTGACGACCGCCTCATAGGAGAGCCGGCTGAAGACGGGGGCGTGGTCATTTTCATCCAACAGCGTCACGGCAACCGTCACCTGGAACCGGCATGTCAAAAATGTCTTGCTGTTTAACTACCTGCCATTACAACATTACACAAACAAGCACTGAAAATTCTAGACAGAAAGCCCAGAACATACCATCATCATCATATATTGAAAAAACATAGATTATTGGACTGGGGTAACAATGTTAAATATAAGGAAAAGCACGAAAAGCACAAGCAGGGAATTGTATTCCAGGGGGTGACTGCTCGGTCCCATTTAGAAAGAGCGCCTTTAGTCAGGCTGTATTCATATACAGAGCTTCCCACACCTGGACCACAATTCCCAGCACAATTACAGTATTTAGTAAACACTTAGAAATCATGGATACTGGATAATCACGTGTCAACATAACTCTACATAGTCTGTAATACTAGTTGTTCTTTTTAACTGATTTTTGTGTTATTTATTTTAAAATGTGTACACTATTTTACACTTGTTTATTTTCATAATTTGTGCAATGCTTGTTTGTATTTCTTTTTAAATGGGCCATATGACCTGTCAAGGGACAAAAGATGGCCTTATGGCTATAATCTTATGGCTATAATCTTGCATATTTTGCATTTTTCTTAAATGTTATTTATATATCCAAGAAAATAGAGGGGGATGCTTCACTGGGTCATGTATCCATGCAGTAAAAAAGGGTGTTCATCAAAAAAACGTCAAACTGCCATGAAAAGATAAAAGCAATTGGTATCACTTTACCACATTAGTGGTATTACATGGTAGTAAATATTCTTACACAGGTTATTACACTGTATCTAATGTGGTAGATCCACTCTAATAGTGATGAAAGCCATTTATGAGGCACTCCCTAAAGTTTAAAAGCCTTTATTAAACTCTGGCTGCCAGATGCTATTATGGGCAGTCATGGGTGAGCGGTTAGGGCGTCAGATTTGCATCCCAGAGGTTGCCAGTTCGACTCCTGACCCGCCAGGTTGGTGGGGGGAGTAATCAACCAGTGCTCTCCCCCATCCTCCTCCATGACTGAGGTACCCTGAGCATGGTACCGTCCCACCGCACTGCTCCCCATGGGGCGCCACTGAGGGCTGCCCCCTTGC
>NC_085864.1:53939141-53946641 GCF_034702125.1 Engraulis encrasicolus
GAGTGTTTTGGTAAATATACATGAACGTTTAACATGGTTCTTAACCTGGGGTGCGGGCACCCCCTGGGAGTGCGCCAGAGATTTCAGGGGGTGCGCGGAATTTTGTTTGTGTTGAGGTTGTCACCAAAATTTGATAGCGAACATTATAATTGGGCCAAATCAAAACCATATTAAAACAAGTTTTGGTCGCCATGAAAAGCCATTAAGGTATTCATTAATGTCTCAAGCAAGAATCGCTGTAATTAATCACTTAAATCCTTTTTAAATGAGTAGATGCGTGTAGAAGTTTGGGTTGGGGGTGCGCGGCTTGTCTTGGGCACAGGTAAGGGGGTGCGTTAAAGAAAATAGGTTAAGAACCGCTGCCTTAAAATACCACATACACACTCGCCTCCAAAAGAGTTGTCGCCTACCCATCTGTTTGGAATAACAGCTAATAACCTGACTTTCAATTAATCACTTGGCTTCAGAAGTCACTCATATGAAAGCTACAACCCTCTCGAATGAAAATGAATGTACAAAAATTCATGTCATTCAATGTCATGCACCAAAGAAAGATTGACCCTTTAATGAAAACATGAGGAGCTGCATGCATGCTGCAGGTGTTTGACGGCTTTTATCATTGATTAAATCATGAAGTTAAACATGTATTGCTCTACGAATAGCGAATATGTCACCATCTCTCATTGAACTCCATTGATTTTCATTGTGTTGCTTTCCATGATTACAATGACCCAAAACATACACCTAAGGCCAAAGTTGATTTTCTGGAGAGGTGAGAGTGATTCAGTGATTAAGTATGACACCCAATCTGCGTATTTGAAGTGTTTTTAAGTGACTTATCTGCTCATTTTCACATTATGTTCGATAGGCGACAAAACTTTTGTCTTGTGAAAATCTGCCCTATCTGTGTTCAATAAAGGGTCAATCTTTCGTTGGTGCATGAAATTTATTTTTGTACATACATTTTCATTCGGGAGGGTTGTAGCTTTCATATGAGTGACTTCTGAAGCCAAGTGATTAATTGAAAGTCAGGTTATTAGCTGTTATTCCAAACAGATGGATAGACGACAACTGTTTTGGAGGCGAGTGTAATAGCCCAGGCTCTTATTTGTCTGAGTCACGTAATATAATAATAGCAATAATAACATGATAATATATAAATAGTTTAGAATCTGGTCGACCTGTATGGTTGCCGCGGTGATGAGGGGGGCGTGGCGATTGGTGGGCGTGTCCAAGTGAAGTAAAACGCGCGCCGTCGACGACACGCCGTTATGGCCATACAGCTTCAAACCACGATCTATAGCACCCACCTACACACACACACACACACACACAGACACACACACACACACACACACATTATTAACATAACACACACATTATGACCGTACAGCTTCAAACCACGATCAATAGCACCCACTTTTACACACACAAACAGACACACACACACACACACACACACACACACACACACACACACTTTATTAATATAACACACACATTATGACCGTACAGCTTCAAACCACGATCAATAGCACCCACTTATACACACACAAACACACACACACATTATTAATATAAACACAACCACAACCACACATTGTACACAAACACACAAACACATTATAAACACACACACACACACACACACACAAACAGACACAGACGTAACTCTAACGGGCACACACACACACATTATAAACACACACACACACCCACACGCACCTCCAGTGTGAGCACGTCATCTATAATCTCCGCCCCTTCCTGTTCTGGCCATACCCCCTCTATGGGCCGCGTTAACGTGAGAACGCCACTAGAGGGCGCAACAGCAAACAGCTGAGACTTCCGCAGCAGGAAATAGTAGAACTGCCCATTGGAACCCGCGTCCGCATCCGTGGCAGTCACCTACACACACAAACACACACACACACACATACACGCACAGACACACACACACACACACACACACGCACACACACACACACACACACACATACACACACACACACACACACACACACACACACACACACACACACACACACACACACAAACACACAAACACACACCCACACAGCATTAACAAAGTCACATACACACACGGGTAAGTATAGGGAGCTTAGGAAAAACCCTAAAAAAGGATAAATAGCTGTCTAAAACTGCGTTTGGTTCTTGATTGTGTTAGTAAATCATTCCTAAACGAAGATTCTACAAGTGGCCAAATTTGATGCTTCCGGCATTGAATCTGGTTCGGGGTAGGGAGACCACAGGAAGATCTTTGTACTATCTCTGGTTGGGGTGATTGCAAAGACGATTCATTTATCGTCACTGATCTGTCTTGTCTCGTTGGGTTTTTGTAGTTGTTGTCTGACAACGCAGTGGTGTTGCTATGGTGTTGCCTTGGCAACCAACCACTTCCTCAACTGAAAGACGAGAGGCAAATCAATTGTTATTACAGCAATTTTAAAGTAATCTGTGTGTGTCTGTGTGTGTGTGTGTGTGTGAGTGTCTGTGTGTATATGTGTGTGTGTGTGTGTGTGTGTGTGTCTGTGTGTATATGTGTCTGTGTCTGTGTCTGTGTGTGTGTGTGTGTGTGTGTGTGTGTGTGTGTGTGTGTGTGTGTGTGTGTGTGTGTGTGTGTGTGTGTGTGTGTGTGTGTGCGTGCGTGCGTGTGTGTGTGTGCATGTGTGTCACCTGTGCTATGCTACTCCTGGGGGGCGTGTCTTCTGGTATCCGTGCGGAGTAGGTCGTTGGGGAGAAGAGGGGTCGGAGGTCATTACGGTCCAGAACGGACACCGTGACGACAGTGGTGGCCTCCAGGTCATGACCTTTCAGGGTCGCCCTGACCTTCAACTCGTACCGCTCACACACCTAACACACACACAGTACACACACGTTACACATGTTAAGACATATTACACACACTATCAGGGCTTTCTTATGACTGAATGACTACATTACAATACCTTAACTCACTTCATGCCAATGATTCAGATTCTAACGTTGCGTACCAACGATGCTTAAACACGTCAATTCCATTTGTAGGGTCTGGTGTTAACACAGGTATAGAATACACCCAAAACGTTGAAAATGCTCTGGCATCGTTGGATTGTATGATTTGAAAAGGCATCCAGTGCGTTAAAGTTGGTTGTGCAGGTGAATATTTAAGAATTTTCACTACTTTCTTGTTACTAGTACACATTTACCTTGTTACCCATCATATCTGACTCTATAGAGTGGGAGTGAGGGGGAGTCCCCCAGTGTCTAAAATTCAAAAATTCTAAATTCTGTTCAAAAAACAAACCTTAATATGTGGACTCTAACACCATTTCAGAGAATTCGGTAAACATATCTTTAAAGTACCGATTGATCATCATAGGTGGTTAACCTGCACAACCGCCTTTAATTACAATACCTCTTAATTCAAGATGGCCACCTCATGACCTCTCTTTTCAAGATGGCTGCCTCAATTACCATACCTCTCTATTCAAGAGGGCCAAATCCTTTCCCCTCTATTCAAGATGGCCGCCTCCTTACATCTTAATTCAAGATGGCCACCTCCTTAACTCTTAATTCAAGATGGCTGCCTTAATTACAATACTTCTCCATTCAAGATGGCCAAATCTTTCCCCTCTATTCAAGATGGCCGCTTCCTTACATCTTAATTCATGGCCGCCTTTATACAATATATCCTTTACCTTTATATTAATAATGGTGTGTGTGTGTGTGTGTGTGTGTGTGTGTGTGTGTGTGTGTGTGTGTGTGTGTGTGTGTGTGTATGTGTCTACCTCCTCACCTCTCTATTCAAGATGGCAGCCCCTCCCCCACGGAGGCGGAGCCTGAGGAAGCAGAAGTCTCCTATTCGCGTCTCCTCCGCCCGGAACAGTCCCTCCCCGTTGCCCCCGGTGACGCGGAACCTCGGCTCCCAGGAGCGCCGCAGCAAGGCCACGCCCATGCGGGGGTCAGAGGTCGCGGAGGCTGTCGCCGGGGTAACGCTGACGTAGGTGCGGGCCGGAGAGTTCTCAAACACGCTGACCTAAATGATTAATATTTACAATAATACAATATACAATCATAACATGATAATATATAATGTGCTGTGCATTCTGTATTTATGTATGTATGCTACTGGGCGGGAGAGTTCTCCAAGGCACTAACCAAAGTGATTATTTTATTACATAGACGACAAGATATTGCATTACATTTATTACATTATATTGCATTTGGAAGTCACTTTTTAACCAAGGCAACTTGCAATTGAGGACGTAATCATAGCCAGTTGAAAAAGGTTGGTCTGCACACTGCCGATCAGGTCCAAAAATAAACTTTATTATTTAAAAAGCAACGTTTCGATCACGCTGGATCTTCATCAGGCATATGATATCGGCAACAGCTACCACAGCCAATAGGAATGTCGGAATGCTTGCATTGTGCTTTTGATGGACATACTCTGTCGCTTCTATCACTCGTATACTGTAGCTCTTGCTGCACTGTCCAGCAATTCTCTGTCGCTTAATGTTCACCCGCTATTTGTGGGCTCTACTATTCTATTGACCTCAGTGTGTGTGTGTGTGTGTGTGTGTGTGTGTGTGTCTACTTTACTGACCTCATAGTGGTCCGCCGTGAAGCGCAGCATCCGCTCGGCCTCGTCATTGCCCGTATCCGCAGCAACAGACCCCTCCAACAACACCCCGCCCGTCACCAGCAGCACCAATAGCAGCGTAGGGGCGGGGCCAGGCACACGCATACTCATGGACACACTGATCTCCTCATCCTGTAGAGACAACACACACACACACACACACACACACACACACACACACACACACACACACACACACACACACACACACACACACACACACACACACACACACACACACACACACACACACACATTACAACAAGATATTTTTATGGGCTTTTTGGGCCATTATTTCGGATAGGATAGTGAAGGTGCGACAGGAAGTGAGTGTGGAGAGAGATGGGCTAGGGTTGGGAAATGACCCTGGCCGGACTCGAACCGGGGTCCCCATGGTCATGCAAGCCCAAGTGTGGGGGGGTTAGCACGCTGCGGCACTGCGCCCCCCACAATACATTACATTTGACCAAAGTGACTTACAAGGAGGACATTCAAGCAGGTCAGCACAGAGTACAGCAGTGTAAAAGTAATGTAGAACACATAGAGAGCTGAAAAGTAGTGGAGGACCTATAGGCGAGTATAGGGTTTAACCCCCAAAAAATTGATACAAAAGGTTTTTTCATGGATTCTATTACTATTGGACCTGCCAAATGACATACTAAAAATGTAGTTAAATCTGAGTTTGGGAGTTTAGTTTAGTTTAGTTTAGTTTTTTTCAACATGGCTGCCATAGGCTTATTATAAGGGCAGAAATAACATGGTTATTTAACACCTCTCTTTTATTTAAATAATTGAGTTTTATGTTTCTCATGTTCTTCCAGACAATCTATCATGGCAAGGTCAACTGTCCTCAACTCATAGCCTCTCCACAGGGGTGTCCTAAGGGCTGGTCCTATTTGCCATGTATACCACGTCACTGGGTCATGTCATCTGTTCTCACAGCTTCTCATACTACTGTTACACTGATGAAGCACAGTCTTATATGTAATTTGTGCCAGATGACTCAACGGTCTACGCACACCTTACCGCTTGCCTCGGTAAAAGAGCACTGCTGGTGATCCCAGGCAAATAATCAGGCTGCTATAATATCAAACTCAATATGGACTCTGCTGTTGCCCCAAATAAGGCCACAAGAAACCTAGGTGTCATTATTGATGGCCATCTATCATCCTCTGACCACATAGCCTCAGTTTCCCAGTCATGTCGCTTCTCAGTAACTTCAATATACATACAATCAGACTGTGTCTGACTTAAATGACTCAACTTCTGGTAGGCCTACTGTCCATCTGACCTCAACTACTGCAACTCCCTCCAGAATGGTCTTCCAGCTTGTGCAATAATACCTTTGCAAATGTCACTGCATGTCACTCCTCTTTTTCATGCCAAATTGAATACAAGGCCCTGACCCTTGCCTACAAAGCTACAACAGGCCCTACTCTGGCGTATCTGAAAGCTATGCTAAAGCCCCATGTTCCTTCCAGGACATTGTCTTCCTCTACCAACCAATTCACCTTGCCCTCTACTTACACAAACAGTGGCCCCTGTCTGTTCAGTTCAGCTGCTGAAAGACCCAAAACACCAAGTGACACCATGATTCATCACTAATGATGTGCCTTGACAAACAGCATATGGATCTTACCAAAGCAGTAGTGTCTTTATCCACCCTGACAGCACTTTAACCAAACAGATCCTGAAAACATGTTAATTCATGCAAATAGTGTGACACAGTGAAGTTGAACAATATAAGGAAGTTAGCATCTGGCAATTTTGACAAATATATATTGCTGACAAAAACATATTAACATACGCAACATTTCTGGGTTTCCAATATAAAAGAAAAGGTGTTTTGAAGTTAGCTAATAATGTAATTATCATGTAATAACCTTTATTTAAAAACAACTTTGATCTTGAAAATGACACCTTTCCTGAAGTTAGATTTTCCTAGATTTTTAGTATGTTAGTAAGGACACCTGGATGTATTGAAATCAGGTAAAAAACCTTTTGTATCAATTTTTTTGGGTTTGGTGTATTAAGGTCATAGATGTACTCGACTACTATGAAATGACACTCATATAACACAGACACAGAGTCCATTTTTTCTTGCACTGTTAACGCAGAGTGCAAGTAAGTTTGTGTACCAAATGCATTCACAACGAGGGTTCTCACAAGTTTGCAACCAGGGTAACAGGCGCTCTCTGTCTGTTTTCTGGACTTGTGTCGTTGCTATGGTTACCAAAGCGTCTTCAGGAAAGATATCTGGCTGAAGAAGTCGCTTCTCTCACCGGAGTTTTAAGCCTGCAGTAGGAGTGGGCGATAAGACTAGGGATGCACAGATACCGATACTGGTATTGGGTATCGGCACAGATACTGCTCATTATACTCGGACTCATGCTCGGCAAGCACTTGCCGATACCAGGCAATATACTGCTATCACACGAAACAATGCAAAATCTCGTCACCTTCTGTGGACCTGAGAGCAGCATGGAAAAAAGTGCCACCTCATACATTTACTAACATTTAAATCTACATGGAAATGGACAATAGAAAATGTCACAGGTGGGAAAAAATAAGGCCATGTATTTATTTTCATTGTATGTTGATGGTAAAAGGTATTGGTATCGGTACTAGGTATCAGCAAGTAGGCTACTCACATTAATGTACGCGTACTTGTATCGGTTTTCAAAAATGTGGTATCGGTGCATCCCTAGATATGACAATATTAAATCATGAATCGTGAAATTGAGTTTAAGATCGTCTCAAATCTGCCAAATTGGAGAAATTGTGTAGATCGACTTGCAGTGAGGATGTTTACTATCAGTATCAGAGTCATGTCTACTTACTTAGTGTTGTTGTCAACA
>NC_085864.1:53956641-53964141 GCF_034702125.1 Engraulis encrasicolus
AACAAAAACAAAAACATGACAAGCAGACAAGTGCTCCAAACAAGGATATGAAGAAGAGAAAAAAAAAAACAATAAATATATAAATATGTATAAAATCACAAGGGGGAAAACCTTAGAATGTTGGACTCATGTGCTATTCAATGTTTTAATAGCAGAGGGGATAAAAACCCCTGCCTCAGTGTCCTTTCACCCAGTAAGTAGCTGGTCTACAGGTGACTCCTAGACCCCTTTAGAGTTTGTAAACAGGTATGACGTAATTTGGCTGCGTGCCCACCGCCGCCTCAAAATCGTCCATGCTCCGTTCACTTGTACAGAGACTCGACAGGTGTTTTTTTCCGAAATAAGATAATGGATGCTCGCCCTAACCTCAGATATGCAGTGGGCACCACGGGCACGGGTATTCCTGGCGAGTCCTCAATAATCAGGTGATTCAGAGCTGGTTGGTTGGATCAAATGTGTGTTTTTAACTTTCCAAACCCTGGATTGGCACCTGAAGATGGGAAGTCAAATTGTAGCCCAAAGGTGAAACAGTATTCACCCCTTGATTTTACATTTGCCAACATTATAATCTTTATGAATAAAAACTATGATAGTTCAAAGGTAGAATAGGTTACAAAAGGCTACAAATATTTTTTAAAAGTTTCTATATAATAATGATGATGCTTGGAAGCACTATCACTTCATATCATGTGGTTGTTTTCTGGGCAGATGGGTATCAAAACATTAAAAGGGCGCATCACGATACTGCCTCTTTGTATCAAGATACAGTGCCGTGACTCTGTGTTACGATTTCTCGGTTCGATACAATATCGTTACAGCCCTATATTCCACACATCTAATGCATAGAAATGAATTGGGCTTCATGGGACATTGCACTAATGGGCTGTTTGACCAATGACACTTAACCACAGCTAAACCACAGAACCTCACCGCAGTCATGCAGGAAGCGGTTAGGCCGTCAGACTTGTAGCCCAAAGGTTGCTGGTTCGACTCCCGACCTGCCAGGTTGGTGGGGGGGAGTAATTAACCAGTGCTCTCCCCCGTCTTCCGCCATGACTGAAGTACCCTGAGCATGGTACCGTCCCACCGCACTGCTCCCTTGGGGGCGCCATTGGGGGCTACCCCTTGTACGGCTGAGGCAAAAATGTTGGGTACAGTGTGCACTTGTGTGCTGTTGAGTACTGTGTCACAATGACATTGGGGGTTGGTGTTAGCACTACATTACACTATACTACACTACCCAGCATGCAACACTACACATCTTTGCATTACACTACAGACTACACTACATTATATTGCACTACACTTAGCTGACATTTTGCACCCAAGTGAATTACAAATATTGGTTGCAGTCTCTGGTGCTCAGCTGGAATTAGGTGCATTGCTCAAGGGCCATGAATGGATGAAGGTGTGGCAGTGGAAGTGGGATTCGAATCTGCAAGCCTCTAATTTAAAAACCATCTCCCTGACAATTAGGCCATGGCTGCTCGCATAGGTGATGCTAATGTTGTGCTAGCATGTGCATACAGCTCCGTGTAGAGGACTATGATGATGCTAATGTTGTGCTAGCATGTCCATACAGCTCGGTGTAGAGGACTATGATGATGCTATGCTAGTGCTACCATATTCACAACCTACTTGCATCAATTACTGTACATATCTGTCCATACATACATATTCTGTCTGTTTATACCCATATGCGGCACAATATCTGTCTTTTATGTTGGCGCGTGCACACACGCGCACACGCACACACACACACGCACACACACGCGCACACACGCACACACACACACACACACACACACACACACACACACACACACACACACACACACACACACACACACACACACACCACCCCATACATACGCTCTGCATTTCTTTCATGTCTAAAGGCCTTTTCATCTTCTCATCTTCTTATGGTTCTACTGCTCTACTTCCATCTCATCTTCTCTCCACTTTCAAGACCAGAGGAACCTTGAAGAACACCCTAAAGCTCCCCAGAGATACCTTGAGGAACCCTCTAAAGCTCCCCAGAGGAACCTTGAGGAACACCCTAAGGGCCAATCCCATTTGTTTTTTTTTACCCCTACCCCTTACCCCTCCAAACGGAGTCTGCCTGTCCGAACCCCTTCTTTTTGAGGGCTACAAAGGACTCCACCTTACCCCTCACAACGTCCCCTTGACCTCATCATAAGCCTCCCAACGCCCGCTTTAGTATTGAAAAATAAAATAGACTGATGCTCCCCTATGGAAACTAAGCCCCGCCCTCACTCTGCTGTATCCTTCTCAATGCCCCCCTAGGGCTTCCCCACGCCCCCCTAGGGGCCCCCAATGCCCCCCTAGGGCTTCCCCACGCCCCCTGGGGGGCTGCTAGCGTCCCCGTTGAGAAACACTACCCTAATGGTTCAAGTCCTGCTCTGTCTGAAGGTTGCTGGTTCAAGCCCCGCTCTGCCTGAAGGTTGCTGGTTCAAGCCCTGCTCTGTCTGAAGGTTGCTGGTTCAAGCCCCGCTCTGTCTGAAGGTTGCCGGTTCAAGTCCTGCTATGTCTGAAGGTTGCCAGTTCAAGCCCCACTCTGTCTGATCCCCATCGGTGCGTTCTTCAGCAAGATACTTAACCCCACATTGCACACAGTGAGTGTATATGGGTGAATGTGAGGCATACTGTACAATGCAAAGCGCTTTGAATGTGAGTGTAAATGGGTAAATGTGCTGGAGTGCTGGAAGGAGTGGATGGAGAGGTGCTGTATAAAGGACTGGGACCTGTATGGACATAAAGAGGAGTTCAATAGCCGTGTTTTCCAATGGAATTCAAAGGGAGAGAACACTATGTGCTAGGCTACCTTAAGAGGTCATATTTGTAGTTAAATAGCCATGTTTTATAGGTGGGGTGGGAGATGGTCTGATCTTAGTCTGCCATTTAAATTCATTGGAGTTCCGAATTCAAACTAAAACCCATAGGGTAGACTGAGTACAGTTGAGTACAGGGTACAGTTGAGACGAACCAAACATCTCTGGATAACAACGAGACTCTGATCTAATTTTTGTTGTGGACATGCGCATCGATATCCTCTTTGATCATGGGAAATTTGAAACCAGTACAGAATGCAGATCCAAAGATATCAGGGAAATGCTGTTTTCGACAGGTCAGATTTACTACACCAGGGTCCTTCAACAACGAATATCTAATTACCAGTAGTTATCCTCTTGATATAAGTTACATGATTGCAAGCCATGATGTGTGCTGTTAAATCAGACATATTTCCTGACATCATAACAGTTAAATCCATTTTTAAATCTTAATCAATGTGTGATCTGGTCAGAAGGGTACAGTTTAGACGCTAGCCTGTAGTGCTAATTTCACAATGTAAAACCAATGTAAAGTTGCTAACGGGTACAGTTGAGTACAGTATTTTGCTATCGGCCATGCTATTAGCTCCCATGGCTATTACCTCCCATTGATTAGAATGGCGTCTCAACTGTACTCTGCTGTGTCTCAACTGTACCCCACCGTTTTTTAGCTAGGGTACAGTTTGGACAAAAGTGCACCTTTTTTGTTTGATTAATTACACAAACATTAAACATCCTAGAGGTGTAATTCCTTGATTATATATTTGCCCAAATCCTGAAAATATGAACTGTCCACAACAGCATTCTTTTTATGACCTTTTAATAGTCTAATTTGTGCGTGGAAAGGGACAAAAATAAAAGTGTACCCAACTGTACTCAGTCTACCCTATTGTGCTTTATTAGCACGACTGTGTTACGATTTAGTGTTGCAAACGTATGCAAATAACAAAACAATAGTGTGAATAGTACTACCTTAACCAATCAGTAACGGACTTCATGGGTGAGTTCTGGGTCATCACTCTCAACTGTTTGCTGATTGGCTAAACAGTTAGCGAACCGAGCTAGGACGGTTTCGCCAGACTACTGTATGTGCGGAGCCAGGATCTTTGGGTGGAGTATATAGGATGCCGTCGCCAGGCTATAGGGTACCAGTCACATTTCCTTAAGGCGGATTCATACTTAGCGTTACTGGCGCTAACCTCATTCATACCTCACTCGCGACAATGGCGCGCGCTCAAAATGACGTCACACGCCCCTCCGCAAGCTGGCGCGGCGCGAGGTCGTGCACCCCACATTTTTTGTAACTTGGCGTGCGCCACCAGCGGCAATTGTTTACTTTGTTCAGAAGCACGTTGTGTTTGGCTATCTATTTATAAATTCTGCAGCCAGAACAATGCTCTCACATGGTCTTGGAATGATCTGGCAATGTAGGCTACAACAAAAATCTATGTTTCAATGTGGTAAGTCATAAGTCAGACGTTCAGTAGCCCTACAGCAGCCGTGTTTGGCTTTCTATTTTTATACATCTGTAGAACTCACGCTGCGAGTTGCGAAAGATACTGCCGTTTCTCTCATGAACAGCAGAGGGCACACTTCCGAAAATGCAAGCGAAAGCCTGTTAATGGCACTTTTGACTATGAATGGTCTGCCACATTTTAATGGTTCTCGCGCCAAATGTGCCAAAGTGCGCACGTGAAGTATGCAGAGCCCTTTAGTCTTCAGGTGAAAGCCCAGCCAAATACTACCAGTAATACAAGATGACATCTAACACATATATATTTTCCCTGTTCTGATTTTTTTTTTTAAAGCAGTCTGAGGTGTAACATAGCTTTGTCAATTATAATAAAAAATAAAGTTTGCAACAACCTTGAGCAGAAAAAAATGAACTATGAACTAGTTCATATTTGGACTAGGCCTATCAAAAATGATGAACTATGAACAAACTAGTTCATTTTGAAAAGTGTGAACTGAACTTTGAACTAGTTCCTATAGAAAGTGAACTTTTCACAACACTGTAACACACACACACACACACACACACACACACACACACACACACACACACACACACACACACACACACACACACACACACACACACACACACACACACACACACACACAGCTACCGCATATGTATGGGGATTCAGCAGGGAGGTTTACTAATGTTCTAGCCTATACAGCCAAACTCTACTAGCATCCATTATACACAGTATGTGAAAAGCTCAATGCCATTGAAAATAAAATCGTGTGTGTGTGTGTGTGTGTGTGTGTGTGTGTGTGTGTGTGTGTGTGTGTGTGTGTGTGTGTGTGTGTGTGTGTGTGTGTGTGTGTGTGTGTGTGTGTGTGTGTGTGTGTGTGTGTGTTCGTCAGTCAGTGTGCACTTCCTTGAGCAACCGGGAGAGTCCGAGACTATTCGGCTACAGAGTAATCGGTCCTCCTCCTCCCCTTTCTCCTGTGATCGCTGTGTGTGTGTGTGTGTGTGTGTGTGTGTGTGTGTGTGTGTGTGTGTGTGTGTGTGTGTGTGTGTGTGTATGTTTTAGTGTGTGTGTGTGTGTGTGTGTGTGTGTGTGTGTGTGTGTGTGTGTGTGTGTGTGTGTGTGTGTGTGTGTGTGTGTGTGTGTGTGTGTGCGTGTGTGTCGGGTTATGTGCATTAGATTTCTTATTTCTGGATCGATCAAGAAACTCTTCTCGCGAGCTGCCGGGAGACGTGCACGAGCTTCCCGCTGCAGGGGCGACAGCATCGCACGAGAACAGCTCTCTCTCTCTCTCTCTCTCTCTCTCTCTCTCTCTCTCTCTCTCTCTCTCTCTCTCTCTATGTCTCTGTCTCTCTCTCTCTCACTCAATCTCTCTCTCTCTCTCTCTCTCTCTCTCTCTCTCTCACACACACACACACACACACACACACACACACACACACACACACACACACACAGCGCAGCTAGAGCAACGGCACACTGGCGCGCGCAGCGTTGTTCTGTGGCGAAATGTGCACCTGCCCCGAATACCCATCGCCTAGTGTACACACACACACACACACACACACACACACACACACACACACACACACACACACACACACACACACACACACACACACACACACACACACACACACACACACACACACACACACACACGATTTCAGTGAATGCGTTGTGTGGTTCAGTGGTGGTCGCTCTGAGGCTAGCTGCCTGTCGCGGTTAGAGGAAGGTGGGGTTTGGCGATGAATCTGTTCACATGAAACACACACACACTCTCACACACACACACACACGCACACACATTTTCGCGCGGCGCTGCGCGTCATGGCAACTTTCACTGCTGCGATGCGCTAATCTCATCATGTCACATATTTACACACTAACAAGGACATTCGCGCACACGCGCACACGCACACACGGCATGGAGCCGCACGAGAGCTGCTGCATATAGAGGCTCCGGTGGCTGTAGCGGGTGCTGTGTGTGTGCTGCAGCCGAGCATCTACAGCCCTGTGTGGGCCACCGTCGCCTCTCCACCCCGCTAAACCAAACCCCCATGGAGGAGCTAGATGGATGGATGGATGGATGGATGAAGCCTTTGAACGTTTAGTAGATAACAGCCGCCGGGTGTCTGAGGATGTTTATGTGTCTATGTGCCTTTTGAACGGATAGCCTCTCTCGGCCTGACCGAGGTCTAGCACCGAAACCTTGCAATGCAAGTCCAGTACACACATACAGACAGACAGACACACACACATACACACACTCACGCGGGCCAAGACGCACACACATTCACACGCGCGTTTATGCACAAAAAGACTTGAAGTCTCCTTTAGGCTAGCCGCTTACCTGCCAGGCGGGTATCAAATCCGGTCTGCTCCCGGTATAATAATTATTCCGTTAGTGTGTCAGTAGCATCCACGCGAGAAGAAGAAGCCCGTGGTGGTGTCTCGGTCCAGGCATCGGTAGCGGTAGCTTGCTCGCGCTGCACAAGACTCTCTCTCTCACGGGCGCGCGTGAACTGAAGCAGTGTGTGCACAGGCACGCCAGAAAGCAGCGCGGTCACGCGCACTACTAACACACACGGCAAGACGCCACAGCCACAGCGCGACCTGTCGGAGAAGAGGCTGTGCAGGGAGGGGGGTGAGAGAGTGTGTGTGTGTGTGTGAGAGAGAGAGAGAGAGAGAGAGAGAGAGAGAGAGAGAGAGAGAGAGAGAGAGAGAGAGAGAGAGAGAGAGAGAGAGAGAGAGAGGTGGGGGGATAGAGTCAGCTTCCTAGTCACTGACCTCCAACTGCTGCTGTTGAAGAATTGTGAAGCTGGATGGATGGAGTTGGTGTCTCCATGAGCAGTAAAATCCCCGATAGCAACGGGCTAGGGGACAATGTCCAAACGCCGTCAATTCAACGTCCCTTTGCTATCAGAGATGGACGATCTTTCTTTAGGGCAGTGTTTCTCAACAGGGGTGCTGGGGCATGGGCCCCCCTCAGGGGTGCCTCGGAAACATGGCTGATAAATAAAGTATGTAATATAATACATATTTGTCTAAATTGATCCGTTAATGCTAGTCAGTGGAATCTTTCATCTGCCATGTACACACAATAAAGTAGATATAGGTCGCCCCAGTCAGCTGCAACTCGAACTTAGGTTGTGTGACGTCTCCAAATG
>NC_085864.1:53966641-53969141 GCF_034702125.1 Engraulis encrasicolus
AGACTGATACGGAAAACAGCCAATAAATTGTTGTTCAGTATCTGACTACTTGTATTGCCTCATCATGACTGATTTAACATTTGCTTTGCTTTCAGTAGAAATGCAATGCATTGCAATGCATTGTAGAATTGAATCGAATCGGATCGCATAGAATCGAATCGAATCGAATCGAATCGCTACCTCCCGAATAGTGATCGAATCAGATCATGAGGGCAGTGCCAATCCACACCACTAGTGGAGACCTGTTCATATCTTTATATCTTTAATGCGCGCCGTACCTCCTGTGGCACACTGTAATAGTCATTGAAATGTAACTACTATAGCACTACAATACTATGACACAACACAGGCCCTTCAGTAATGCACCATGACTTGGTCATTACCATACTGGTAGCAACAAATGTATAAAGCCGCGTCTTAAGGGGTTAAAGGTGCACTGTGAAGAATGTGGTCAGAATGGGTACTGCAATTATGCTGCATATTGAAATCCCTGAAATGAAGAAGTGGGTATACTCCGTATAGCCTACCTGCGTTCTACGTAGACTACACCACTGGTTCTCAACTGGAATAGTCTTGTGACCCACAATTTGCCGTGGTCAATACGTTGTGACCCAAACTGCGTGTCGCACCGTCAGATTCTTCCAATAAAAATAAAAAATATCATGCATTTCATAATATGCATTATTATTTGCATTGTATGCTGATATACAATGTGTCTCATGAAGTAGTGGAGAGGAAAAGGCCTATTAACCATGTATCACTCATGTCTTCAACATCATAGTCATTTTTAGTGCATTGCATCACAGCTCCGCGACCCACCCAGGAACCCTCCGCGACCCACTTTTGGGTCCCGACCCACCAGTTGAGAATCACTGGACTACACCACCGGAGGTAGACCAATGGGCTGCCCCTGTACACTGTGGACCAGGCCCTAAGAAAACAACGTTTTAATGAAGTAACAAGTTAAAATATACATCACATTTTCACATAATCTCAAGTGGAAACATCATGTTTTAAATGTCGCGTTGGGAAGTGCATTCAGTTGGACACCACACTGACACATCGAGCCCACATGAGGGCGCCACTTGATCTTTGAGTACGCTCCAGTGGAACTTGTAGTTAGCAGGAAGCTAGCCATAGCGGGGGTTTCCAACAGTCCTACGACCATGAAATTGCTAGTTAGGGGGTTAGAATGGGGGGGGGGGGTGCTCTACTGTCCTAGTATGTGTATCAAGTCTTTATTTAGAGGGGCACAATCTAGGATGACGTAGTTTGTGCGGTGCCGGTGGCATACCTGTCTCAAAATCTACACAGTCATGAAAAAATGCTGTTTAAATAAACTCGCTGTGAGAACGTTTTTCATCACGGAATGCCAGCAGTTGATACAAATCTGAATACGGTATGTAAAGTGATTTTTCGTATGAGAAGTGTTTCCCACAACACTTGTAGCGGACCACGGTGTCAAAAGTTACATTTGGGGTTTTCTAACAGCGGACCGTGAAAGTGGTCACGAGAGTCATCGTTCACTTACTAGTGACTCGAATATGCATCGGCTGACTCGGGACAGTGATTAATTTAACTTTGAATCCTACATAGAGCCCCTTTAACCCTATCCAGACCGGGCTTTTGGCATTTTGCTTTTTGGCTTTTTTGGCTTTTTTCTGGCATTTTGGCTTTTGGCATTCCTGGGACCGGGGGGATGAGGGGATGATCTTCAGCCAAAGATCTATGAATGACATCAGTTTGGTGTCATTATTGGATATTATGGTCATTATGATGTAATTTCCTGATTTTATTGCCCAAAACGTCACCTTAAGGTATTTTCCACATAACTTGGGTAATGCACATAAATTTTGGTTATTATGTGCATCAGACCACTTCAAATGTTCACAAGGGTGTCTGATGCTAATAAAAATGTAAAAAAAAAATGAAAAGTGATGATGATGAGACTTAGATCAGTGATTTTTGGTCAGGTGTACCTGTCACAAAACCGTTGCCATGGCAACAACAAAAATGATAAACCTAATCTTTTGGTATCACATTGAAGCCAACTTCATTTTGGGAAAAGTCAAAAAGTTTCGTAGTCAAAGCTTTAGTCATTCAGGAGTTATACGACATCAAAGTTGGTGCGGGCATTTTTAGCTGATTAGCTCGCCAGACATGACAACTCTGATTTGCTGTAGATGGATTGAGAGGCACTTTAAGACACCTATAAGGACTCATGGTAAAAAAAAATCCATTGGCAAGAAATGTGGTCATAGATTTTCAACAATAAAAAAATCCATTACCTTTACTAACAATGATGGAAACTTCTCCAGCATTCCAAGGACCATCTCACTCCATACTCCAGATATACTAAGAAATGAAATACACATCGCGCTCACACTCTACTGCACACACACTATAATACAATCTACGGTTATGCAGAGAAATACAACAACAACACACACACACACACACACACACACACACACACACACACACACACACACACACACAC
>NC_085864.1:53971641-53979141 GCF_034702125.1 Engraulis encrasicolus
TCCTCTCCTTTCCCCTCTCTCCTCTCCTTTCTCCTCTCCTCTCCTCTCCTCTCTCTTTTCCTCTCCTCTCCTCTCCTATCCTTTCCCCCCTCTCTCCTCTCCTCTCCTCTCCTCTCCTCTCCCCTCTCCTCTCCTCTCCTCTCCTCTCATTTCCTCTCCTCTTCTCTCCTCTCCTCTCCTCTCCTCTTCTCTCCTCTCTCCTCCTCTCCTCTCCTCTCGTCTCTCCTCTCCTCCTCTCCCCTCTCCTCTCCTCTCCTCTACTCTCCTCTCCTCTCATCTCATCTCCTCTCCTCTCCTCTCCTCTCCTCTCCTCTCCTCTCCACTCCTCTCCTGTCCTCTCCTCTCCTCTCGTCTCCACTCCACTCCTCTCCTCTCCTCTCTCTCCTCTCCTCTCCTCTCCTCTCCACTCCTCTCCTGTCCTCTCCTCTCCTCTCTCCACTTCTCTCCTCTCCTCTCCTATCCTCTTCTCTCCTCTCCTCTCCTCTCCTCTCCTCTCTCTCCTCTCTCATTTCCTGTCCCTCTGTCACTATCCTGTCTTAAAATAAAGCACAAAAAAAAAAGATGATCCATACTGCTGCTTCATTGAATGTAGCAGTACTGCCGCACGGAGGTAAAGTGCAGTAACTACACATTTGTTCGACGGAGCACAGCTTTTCCTGATCCACATGGCCAGAACAGTGTAATTGTTTTTAAATGAGGTGCTCATGGCTCTATGCTTCTTTTACCATTTTTTAATTTAATTTTAATCCTACAAATGTGAGTCTTGTGTTCTTGTGTTACATGAAATGTTTTGTTGTCTCGTCTAGTGTTTTGGTAGCGTTGTTCCATGTCTTTTATGTTTTTCTTTTGTAACTTTTAACTTGCTGCCTCTTGGCCAAGAGTCACTGTGACTCAATGGGACCTTCCTGGTTAAATAAAGGACAAATAATAATAATAAAAAAAATCCCCTGGATCAAACACATTGTGTACCTCAAAATTAATGACAAACAATGGTGGGATTGTTGACTGTATTTGCAAAGTCATTTGCACTACATGACACTACACTTAGCTGACGCTTTTATACCAAGCGACTTACAGGGTAGTGGTTAAATTCCCTGGAGCATTGTGGGGTTAGGTGTCTTGCACTTCAGCCCTGGATGGTGATGTAGGGAGAGGTATGGATTCGAACCTACTAGGCTTTTTTTTTTAGATTTTAAGACCACCCCCCTAACCACAAGGCCACGGCTGCCCCATGTGCAAATATGTGACTAGCCCATTGTTTATCAATGTGGAGTCGCCTGGAATTCAAATGGGGTCGATTGAAATGTTTGAAAAAAGAACAATGCTAAATATTACTAATTAATATCACATAATAACTAATTACTGTTCTGATAGAAATACAGCCTACAACCTTAGATTTTTTTTTTTTCTGGGGGGGCTTTTTTGGTGATGAAAAAAATGTGTATGGGGTCGCCAGAAACTTGGGATGTCAAAAAGGGGTTCTGTGCCAAAAAAGATTGGGAACCACTGAACAAGCCAAAAGAAACACCTAGTGCAGTGATTCCCAACCTATGGGCCGGGGCCCACTGGTGGGCCTTGAAGGTATTCCAAGTGGGCCTTGAAATCATTTTCCAAAAATAATAATCATATTTTGGTGTGTGTTGTTGTTCATTTATTTGAGTTTTATTCTTTATTGGGTCAGAGGTGGGCCCCGAACATTTTTAACAATTTCGAGTGGGCCCCAAGTTGAAAAAGGTTGGGAACCCCTGGCATAGTGGTAAAGGAGATGGGCTTTAGATCAGAGGGTTGCAGGTTAAAACCCCACCCTTCCACGACCCACCTCACTCCGTGGCTGAGGTGCTCTGAGGTGCTCACCTGTGTCTATAATATGTGTGTGTGTGTCTATAATGTCTGTGTGTGTGTGTGTGTGTGTGTGTGTGTGTGTGTGTGTGTGTGTGTGTGTGTGTGTGTGTGTGTGTGTGTGTGTGTGTGTGTGTGTGTGTGTGTGTGTCTATAATATGTGTGTGTGTGTCTATAATGTCTGTGTGTGTGTGTGTGTGTGTGTGTGTGTGTGTGTGTGTGTGTGTGTGTGTGTGTGTGTGTGTGTGTGTGTGTGTGTGTGTGTGTGTGTGTGTGTGTGTGTCTATAACGTGTGTGTGTGTGTGTGTGTGGTGTGTGGTGTGTGTGTGTGTGTGTGTGGTGTGTGTGTGTGTGTGTGTGTGTGTGTGTGTGTGTGTGTGTGTGTGTCTGTGTCTGTGTGTGTCTGTGTCTGTGTGTGTGTGCACTGTTCTTCAGATATATTTCAAATTGGCCCATTTTGGTACAATGTGAATGCAAAGCACACACACACACACACACACACACACACACACACACACACACACACACACACACACACACACACACACACACACACACACACACACACACACACACACACACACACACACACACACACACACACACACACACACACACAGCCAGTGAACAGCCAGAGTTTCTTGGTGCGAATGCAACTCAAAATATGTCAGTAAGATAGAGAGAGAGATAGATACAGAGATAGCGAGAGAGAGAGAGAGATAGCGAATGTGTGTGAGAGAGAGAGAGAGAGAGAGAGAGAGAGAGAGAGAGAGAGAGAGAGAGAGGGAGGGAGAAGGGAGAGAGAGAGGGAGTGAGAGAACGAGAAAGAGAGAGAGAGAGAGAGAGGGAGAGGGAACGAGAGAAAGAATGAGAGAGAGAGAGAGAGAGAGAGAGAAGGAGAGGGAACGAGAGAAAGAGAGAGAGGGAGAGGGAACGAGAGAAAGAGAGAGAGGGAGAGGGAACGAGAGAAAGAGAGATAGGGAGAGAGAGAGATTTCTGTTAACGAGCAGGGTCATCCAGTGTGTGTGTGTATATCTACTTGTCAAATAGTTACTGTATGTCCATAAGTGTGTGTGTGTGTGTGTGTGTGTGTGTGTGTGTGTGTGTGTGTGTGTGTGTGTGTGTGTGTGTGTGTGTGTGTGTGTGTGTGTGTGTGTGGGGTGTGTTTGGTGTGTGTGTGTGTGTGTGTGTGGGTGTGAGAGCGCACGGGAATGTCTGTGCATTTGAATGTGTGTGTGTGTGTGTGTGTGTGTGTGTGTGTGTGTGTGTGTGTGTGTGTGTGTGTGTGTGTGTGTGTGTGTGTGTGTGTGTGTGTGTGTGTGTGTGTGTGTGTGTGTGTGTGTGTGTGTGTGTGTGTGTGTGTGTGTGTGTGTATGTGTGTATGTGTGCGTGTGGTTATGTGCATGTTAATGTGTCCCTTTAAGTGGAAATATTCTGGGACTTTGAGCGTCACACAAGCACACACACACACACACACACACACACACACACACACACACACACACACACACACACACACACACACACACACACACACACACACACACACACACACACACACACACACACACACACACACACACACAAACACACACACACACACATACACACACAGGGGGGTTGCTCCTCTGTACACACACACACACACACACACACACACACACACACACACACACACACACACACACACACACACACACACACACACACACACACACACACACACACACACACACAGTTAAAGGCTTAAAACCCACCGGTCCACACCAGACCCTCTGAGAGGTGATCGGGATCACAGCTCTGCTCTCCTCTTCACATTCAGTAAGTATGGCATGCAGGCAGAGCACACACACACACACACACACACACACACACACACACACATACACGGCACACAGGCAGAGTATAGTATGTACGTGTGGGGTTTATGTCTTTAACGTCATGTTCTTGTGTGTGTTCTTGTGCATGTGCGTGTGTGCGTGTGTGTGTGTGTGTGTCTATGTGTGTGTGTGTCTATGTGTGTGTGTGTGTGTGTGTGTGTGTGTGTGTGTGTGTGTGTGTGTGTGTGTGTGTGTGTGTGTGTGTGTGTGTGTGTGTGTGTGTGTGTGTGTGTTGTGTGTGTGTGTATAGGCTGTGGGTTTATGGGGATATGTTGTATCTATGAACTGAGTCCTCTTCACATCTCTCCTCTGCAGTATGTAAGGCTGTGTGAGTTATTTAAACATGCTGCTTCATAGTCAATGGTATTAACAAGCACGGGAACAACTTGACCTGCATATTTACCGGACAATGTGGTTATAAATGGTTTTAAAATGCCGTAAAATGGTGTAAAATGCCATAAAATGGTGTAAAATGACGTAAAATGTTGGAACCAGGCATAACTAAGCGGAAGTGTCGCCCCTTTTTCTTCCCGCAAGGTATCATGGGAGATGTAGTAGGAGTAGATTATTATATGAATGTGGATAGCAGAGGTACAAAGGCAAAACACAGTAACTTTAAAGAGGCACTATGTAGGATGACGTCATTTGTGCGGCGCCCGTGGCATGCCTGTCTCAAAATGTACACCGTAATGAAAAAATACTGTTCAAATAAACTCGCTGTGAGACTGTTTTTCATCACGGAATGCCAGCAGTTGATACAAACCTGAATCTGGTATGTAAAGCAATGTTTCAAATAAAAACTTGCTCGGTCCGACGCTGTCAAAAGTTGCATGTGGGGCTTTCTGACAGCGGACTGGGGAAGCGGCCGCGAGAGCCATCGTTCACTTACTAATGACTCGCACAAGCATCACCTGACTCGGAACCGTGATTAATTAAATTTTAAATCCTACCTGGAGCCCCTTTAACTTTAACTCATTGAGTGCCAGCCATTTTCAAATTCAGACCGGGGGGTTGCCAGGCTTTTTTCAACATTTGAGTGTTTTTTCAAGAGCCATAAAAAATTGAGTTCTTTGTCCATGTGAACAACAAACCAGATCAACGTGTTGGGCCCCATCCCCATAACAAAACGCAAATGACTTGATATAAAGTCTTTGGCACTGTGCCACACATTCTGAAAAGACTCGTTTTCAAGTCCATGGCACTCAAAGAGCTACCAGTAACATTAATTGTCGAAATTCAGTTTAGATTGCAATAGGGTCTTCGTAACACCTCCTTTATCTTTTGACAAAGCCTTGTGATCCAAATATGTCCAGTGTTAGAGATATTGGCATGTCAAATTTGCAGTAGATACATACAATATCCAACTACATCAGTGGTGTAGTCTACGTAGAACGCAGGTACTGTATACGCAGTATACCCACTTCAAAATTTCAGCGATTTCAGTATACCCACTTCAAATTTTTTGATCCATTATTTAGAATAGCACAAATATTTACAGTATACCCACTTCAAAAAATGTTCAAATATACAGTATACCCACCACAAAAAGGTAGACTACACCACTGGGCTACATTACTTTGAAGGCCCTTTCTCAGTTTCGACAATGGTGTAGTTACTGCACTTTGCCTTTGTAAGGCAGAATGGCAATAGCAACATTGTTTAACTCATTTTTTGGGGAAAGGTGTCCTCTCCCTATTAAAACCTAAATATCTCAGCGTCTGAAGCACATAAAAACATGAAATAAGTTGCATTTATAAGCTAGAACCTTATACATTGTGCATTAGAATGTCATTTATAAGCTAGAACCTTCCATTTTGCACTAGAATGTGTTCATTCAGCTCTAACATACCCATATTTTTGAAAGACCCGCTCAAATCTCATGAACCTGAATGCAGTGTATGTGTCGCTCCAGGACACAATGTGTTAATGCACAGGGCCATAGTCAGGATTATAGTTTTGCAGAGTTCCAATGCCAAACCATCTCAGTAGCATAAGTATGCTGCCCATCTGACAAGATGGAATGGAATAATCTTTTCTGATTGGCTGATGGGGTGACCATTAATGCCAAGGAACAGGTCAGGCTGTAATGCTGATGGTATATCTAAGGTAGCCTCGCAAGCCATCCTACGTACTTCCGCCAAAGGATTGGCTCCACTACTGTAGTCTGGCCGTGCTTCTCTGTGGAGTGCCTGGAGCAGTAGAATTTTGATCGCAACGCCCCCCCCAGAAAACAGCCAATAATCGAATACGCCCCCCACGTGGGCGCGAAAGGGGGAGGACGCTCGTGACAATGACGTACACATCTGCGCCAGAGCCATTGGTCTGCGCTATGTTGTTGTTGAGTAACTGCCAGCGATTGGGTGAGAGGTGTCCAATAATTTCAAACCATAACTGAATGCAAGCTTCCTGCTTCCTACAATTGCTTCAGAGCAAACAAATGCCAGACCATAAATACGAAATGAAATGGTAGGTCAGGACCAGGCTATATCTAAGGGGCAACGCTGTAGGAATCAAGCACACGATCAACATGAAATTAAATAAGCACACCGCTGACATTCCAAACAAATATTCTAGGGGCAAAGTGCAAGACAGTCCTTGTGCACAACCCTTAAGCTGTCCAGGTGCAGGTGTAAAGGGCCGTACACACACGTCGCTGCTAGTTACTCGCTCAGCGGATGAAGTCAATAGAATGTCTACGTGTTCAGCGAGTCTCGCTGGCGAGTAGGCGAGGAGAGTACAAGCGATGCGATGTGGGCGGGTTCCGAGATAAACTTATTTTATCTTCGAGCGACGCAAGTTAAGCGAGTAACCTATTGGAATGCAGAATACAGATTATTGACAGGTGACGTTGCCCCTGTGGTGTTCTGACCACCCAACTTCTGCACGCCATCACACTTTGGTTAAAAGTGTTGAGGAAAATACATACAGTGTACACCATCAAAGGCTCATATGCATGGTTGTGCACAGCACACGATCAACGTTAAACAGCGTAGGCCTACATTTTGTTTCGTACGGACGTTATTGGCGCGGACAGCGGGAACCATGACAACCAATAAACAAAATCACCCAGAGCGAGTGGCAAGTAGGCGAGTGAGCAAGTAGCGAGTAAATAGCAGCGACGTGTGTGTACGGCCCTTATGGCAGGAAAAGGTGATCAATATGAAAAGTTCATAAACACCGCACACTGGATACTGTTCTTTTTATTCTCTTTATTTTTTTTGTAGTGAAGAAGATTCTAGGTGCATCTAAAGTCACACACGGTGTCTGATAGTGAAGTGTCTATCTTGCTCACTAGAGCAGGGGTTCCCAACCTTTTTCAACTTGGGGCCCACTCGAAATTGTCAAAAATGTTCGGGGCCCACTTCTGACCCAAGTAAGAATAAAACTGAATTAAATTAACAGTAGCACACACCAAAATATGATTATTATTTTTAGAAAATGATTTCAAGGCCCACTTGGAATACCTTCAGGGCCCACCGGTGGGCCCCGGCCCATAGGTTGGGAACCACTAAACTAGATGCGGGTGCGGTTGGCATGGATCCTTCAACTTTACAGACAGTAAAATAGATTAAAAAAAAAAAACACTTACAGCTCCCTTAGGATAAGGAGGATAACGTCCTTCGAGGTTAACCAGGTCCGTGAAGTTAACTTCTAAGCCCCTGTCTCACCATTAACTTTGTGGAAGCTGTCACCTCGTCGGCCGCTATCCCCCAGCCCAGTGTTTCCCAACCAGGGGTACGTGTACCACTAGGGGTACGCGAGCACACTGCAGGGGGTACTT